>NC_081556.1:87326484-87606354 GCF_963082655.1 Stomoxys calcitrans | reverse complement strand
TTATCCGCAACCTGTGGTCGCGTCCGGTAGATCGCAGCTAAACTTATCGTAACAGCTATGGCCACCACTCAGATCGGACCCCAATGCTTCAGCCTGTGTGGTGCTCACAGCTATCCCGTGACAGGTGTATAATAAACCGCTGGTTGGTAGTTGTGGCCCAGGTTACAAGTCTAAAATCAGTCGCATGCTACCCGGCTATAATCGCTTGGTACGACAAGACTTTAAAAATCAGCACGAATTATAACCACGGCACGGGATGACTATGAGCACCAGATGGGTTGGAACTCTGAGCTCAGATTTGTGTGGTATTCATCGTTGTTGTTGTTGTAGCAGTGTGTTGTACACTGAGCCGGCAGCCCTTGCCAATCAAGGACTTCATCGGGTCAATACGGTACGTAAAACCGGCTGCCATGGGATTGTGGTATTCATCGTCATCACGAGAAGCTCAGCTGAAAGCTACTGGGCGCCTCCACAGGTGGCGGATAGTGAAATGTTCCGTACACGCGGTAGCTCCAGCTGCAGTCGCGAACAATCAGCGATATCGAATAGGGACTTAATGGGAGGCCAGGCGACACCGGCGATTGCTTAAATACTGACTGTCTTTGTTATTCGGTATGAAAAGGCGAGTTATTGGCGACTTCAAATAACCAATGGCCATAACGCTAGCTCTGCTATGGAGCTTGAAGAGGATCGCTTCTACCACATACGAATATATGGCTACAACAATAGCAACGGATTATGCCGGGATTACGATCTGGCTGCATCAGCCAGATCGTAATTGAGCCGGGAGAGGTCAATTACTTCAGGTGCAATGGATTAAGGTCGTTTTTTAAGGACTTCATTCACCCGGAAGCTTTGTTTTAACGTTCCTACTGCGATTGGCTTCATGTACCGGAATGTTCCAGCCTTCCAAAGGGTGATCAGGAATTGCTACCTCCTTCCAATGACAAAAACAGTCTGTTATAAAGTCAGAAGTAGAAATTATGTCCTCAAGTCACTTGCCGGTAGTACTTGGCGTGCTGACACAGATGCTGTCTCGTATGCCAGGACAGCCGGTTGTATGTAGGGGCTGCCGGCTCAGTGTAAAACACACTGCTACATCAACAACAATCAACTCAATCCCTTGACTGCCGGTTGTACGTACCGGATTGACCCGATTGAGTACTTCATCGGCAAGGGCTGCCGTCTCAGTGTACAACACTGTTACAACAACAACAACAAAAACTATATAAACACAACTTTTCGCTATACTCACATCATTATGGTCATATTTCGTATATAGGTAATGATTGAGTGCCGCAATAAACGCTCCTGGAGCTTCACACAAATGCAGCGAATTCATCTGTGCTCCCTTTACCAGCGAGGGAAAACGATTTAAGCATTCGAATAGCTTACACCAAGCTATGGTCACAAATTCAGCCTTCATCTCCGATTTCAAACGCCAGGGTATCTCTCCGGCAGGATCCTTGCGTCTGGTATGTAAGGACCACTCCTCTAGGACATAGTCATTAAGTTTACTCTTGACTTCATTCAATTTGATTTTCAGCTGTTGCAGACTACCCAATTGGTAGTATTCTGTGAAGAGAACCTCGGCTGAAGGTAGAGTCCATCGGTTTGAGTTAGGATTTTGATAGGAAAAGCATTTGGTAAACATTTCCATGACTTCGTCGAAGAAACGTTGTCGCTGTTGATGTTCCGGCTGATGTAGAGATTTTACGCCGGGTGGTGATGAACCTGTGCAGCCATTTCTCAATGCCGTTCCTCCGTGAGGAGCCAGCCGAACTTCTTGGGTCATATCCATTTTTGATTGTGTTAAATTTTAAGAATGTCTCAAATTTCTTTACATATGTTTTGAATCATAACAAGTTGTAAACCAATTTTGTTTGGTCTTCAAAGAAATAAAGTGCGCAGCAGAGAAAACTTAGCCGATTTGAATTTAGCAACGGCGGCAAAATAAAACGGCGGCATCGCCTTTACTTGCTTTCCGAACACACAGATGTCGCCCTAAGGCATGTTTAACGTTGTGTGATGGAAACAATATATGGCGGCCGTTGCAGTCAAAAGCCGCCAGAAGGCCACAAACAAAGATACAGTGCGAGCTCGAAGACTGCAACTAGGTACACTGAAAAAAAAACATTGCAAAAAATGTTTCAATTGAAAATTAAATCATTTTGAATTAAAAAATAAATTGATTCAATAATTTTTATTGATATACCCCCATCCAATGGGGGTATAGCACGAGCTAAGTTCGGCCGGGCTGAAACTTATATACACCCACCATGGATCGCTTTTGTCGAGTTCTATGCGCGGTATCTCTTTTTAGACAAACAAAGAATATTGGATACGAACTGTTATGCTTTTGGAGCTATATCAAGTTATAGTCCGATTCGCACAATAATGCTGAACATTGTAGAAGTCATTGTGTAATATTTCAGTTCATTCGGATAAGAATTGCGCCTTGTAGGGGCTCAAGAAGCAAAATCGGGAGATAGGTTCATATGGGAGCTGTATTAAGCTATTGATCGATTCAGACCATATTAGACACATAGGTTTATGGTCATGAGAGAAGCCGTTGTACGAAATTTCTGCCAAATCGGATGAGAATTGCGCCCTCTATAGGCTCAAGAAGTCAAGATCCCAGATCGGTTTATATGGCAGTTATATCAGGTTATGTACTGATTTGTGCCATACTAAGCAAATCAATTGGAAATCATAACAAAACACTATATGCAAAATTTCAGACAAATTGCACAAAATTTGTGGCTTGTAAGGGTTCAAAAAGTCAAACCGGGAGATCGGGAAATTTCAGACAAATTGCACAAAATTTGTGGCTTATTAGGGCTCAAGAAGTAAAACCGGGAGATCGGTTTATATGGGAGCTATATGAGGTTACTTACCGATTTAGACCGTAATTGGCACAGTTGATGGAAGTCATAACAAAACACTACATGCAAAATTTCAGACAAATTGGACAAAATTTGTGGCTTGTAAGGCTCAAGAAGTCAAATCGGGAAATCGGTTCCGTACATGGCACATTATTGGAAGTCATAACAGAAAATTATCTGCAAAATTTGAGTTCAATCGGACAAAAATTGCGGCTTTCAGGGGCTCAAGAAGTCTAACCGGGAGATCGGTTTATATGGGAGCTATATCAGGTTTTTAACCGATTTGGACCGTAATTGGCACAGTTGTTGAAAGTCATAATCGAACACTGCGTGCAAAATTTCAGCCAAATCGGACAAAAATTGCGGCTTATAAGGGTTCAAGAAATCAAATTGGGCGATCGGTTTATATGGGAGCGATATAAGGTTGTAGGCCGATTTGGATCGTAATTGGCATAGTAATTTAAAGTCATAATCGAACATTATGTGCAAAATTTCAGTTATTGAGGTTGTTCGTACTTAGAACGTTTTGACATACGAGCGCTATTTGTGTTGTTTACAGTAATTCGAAAAATTCATCTCGCCCCAAAAATGGGAACAAATCGTGAACATTTTCATGCGATTATTATATCCACCACCGAAGGATGGGGGTATATTAATTTTGTCATTCCGTTTGCAATACATCGATATATCCATTTCCGACAATATAAAGTATATATATTCTTCGAAGATGGGCTATTTCGGACTATATCTTGAAAAAGCCCCTATATAGACCGATCGGCCGATTTAGGGTCTTAGGCCCATAAAAGTCACATTTATTATCCGAATTCGGCACTTCGACATCCTTCGTTAATTTGGCTCAGATCAGATTTGGATATAGCTGCCATATAGACCGATCCTCCGATTTAGGGTTTTAGGCCCATAAAAGCCACATTTATTATCCGATTTTGCTGAAATTTGGGACTGTGAGTTGTCTTAGGCCCTTCGACATCATTCATTAATTTGGCCCAAATCGGTTCAAATTTGGATATAGCTGCCATATAGACCGATCCTCCGATTTAGGGTTTTAAGCCCATAAAAGCCACATTTATTATCCGATTTTGCTGAAATTTGGGACAATGAGTTGTGTTAGACCCTTCGATATCCTCCATCAATTTGGCCCAGATCGGTTTAGATTTGGATATAGCTGTCATATAGACCGATCCTTCGATTTAGGATTTTAGGCCCATAAAAGCCACATTTATTATCCCATTTTGCTGAAATTGGGGACAGTGAGTTGTGTCAGGCCCTTTGACATCATTCATCAATTTGGCCCTGATCGGTTAAAATTTGGATATAGCTGCCATATAGACCGATCTCTCGGTTTTAGGTTTTGGGGCCACAACATGTGCATTTATTGTCCGATATCGCTGAAATTTGAGACAGTGCTTTGTGTTAGGCTCTTCGACGTTCTTCTTCAATTTGGCCCAGATCGGTACAGATTTGAATATAGCTGCCATATAGACCGTTCTCTTGATTTAAGGTTTTGGGCCCATAAAAGACGTATTTATTGTCCGATTTAGCCGACATTTGGGACAGCGCTTTGTGTTAGGCTCTTCGACATTTTTCTGCTACTTGGCCCAAATCGGTCCAGATTTGGATATAGCTGCGATGTGGATCGATATCTCGATTTAAAGACTTGGCCCCATATAAGGCGCATTTATAATCCGATTTCACAGAAATTTGACACAGTGCCATATGTAAGGCTTTTCGACATCCGTGTCGTATATGCTTCAGATCGGTTTATTTTTAGATATAGCTACCAAAAAGACCAATATTTTGTTATACACAATTGAACAATGACTTGTACTTATTAGTATTTGGTCCAAATCGGAACATATTTTGATATAACTGCTATGGAACATAAGGTGTGCAATTTTCACCGGATTTTGATGAAAGGTGGTTTACATGCATACCCGAGGTGGTGGGTATCCAAAGTTCGGCCCGGTCGAACTTAACGCCTTTTTACTTGTTTTTACTACTTTGGACGTGGATTATCTCAACAACAGTGCATCGATGAACTTTATTCAAATTTTGGCGATGAAGCTCCATCAAGAACCAGGGTTTATCAAGGGTATGACCAATTCAACAGAGGTCGTAGTTCACACTAAGACGAATTTCGTGAGGGTCGTCCAAAAACAGTTGGTGTTCGAAAACGATTGATGCTGTGCGCCAGATCATGATGTGGCCTATCGTGAGATTGAGACAACATTAGGCATTTGTGGGACCAATATTGCATGAACATTTGATCGTCAAAAAAATTTGTTCGCATTGGATCCCACACAAATTGTCAATCGCTCGTGTCGATTGGTCGAAAGAAATGCTCAAAAAATAGGAAACAACTACATTTTTGAGCCCTCAAAACCTCGATTTGATGAGTCATCCGCCGTATAGTCCTGACTTGGCACTGAACGACTTCTCTTTATACCCGTACGTGATAAATTAAGTGAGAGGTAACGTTTATCGACACCTGAAGAAGCGGTTAATGTTTGGGTGATACCTCAACCGGAGTGGCAAAAGTGCTTCGACAATTGGTTCAAACGCATGCAAATGTGTATAGTATAGATCTTAATGGGGAATATTTTGGAAAACAATAATGTGATTTTTATGATTAATATTCGTTTTTGTGTTCTTTAATCCCGAAATATAAGTGGCAACTCTCGTATTTGACCTTGTCAGATATCGAAATTGTTCTATCGTGGTGCGTAAAATTGGCCCACCTTCGTCTTCTTTGTGAACAGGCAGATTTCAGTCTTCTCTGGGTTAACATTGAGACCCCTGGGTCTAGCCTAGACGTGTGCTATCTGCAGGACCCGTTCGGTCATTCTGCATAGCTGTTTCGGATCCTTACCCCTTAGAAGTATTATAACATCGTCATCGTGGCAGACGGGTTCAAATCCCTCCTCAGTCAGCATCCGTAATAGGTTATTTATGGTGGTCACCCATAAGAGTGGCGATAAAATGCCACCCTGTGGCGTGCCTTGTGCCACTTTCTCCCTTATATTTATGCCATGGGATACATTTCGCCAGTGCGTATGCTTTGGCATCGAAGGATTCCTCTGTTTTATACACAACCTCGTGCAGGGCAGTCTTTGCCGACCTTTCCCTGACATAGGCATGCTTTTTGTATTTAAGCAGTTCGCTGGATGCCCTACTCTTTATCATGGTATCCACAATACGTTCCATGGTTTTGAGTAGAAAGGACGTAAGGCTTATGGGTCTGTAGGCCTTTGGTGTCGCATAACTTGCCTTGCTGGGCTTGGGTATAAACACCACCTTTGCCTCCTGCCAGGCTTTCGGAGTATATGCAAGTCCCAGGCACACTGTGAAAAATTTGGCCAGACGAGGCGCCAGATAGTCTGCCTCTTTCTGTAGTAACTCCGGAAATATCCCATCAGGTCCGGGTGACTTAAATGGTTTGAAGCTCCTCAAGGATTCCTTCACCGTAAATTCCGTTATTATAAACCTTCGATCATCGTCATTATTCCAAAATTCTGGTGTCTCCGTGAGTCCCTTCGTATTCTGTGGAAAATGGGTTTTAATCAAAAGCCTCAACATGTCCTTCGTTGTCTCTGCTCTCACTCCCATGTCGTCTACTAACGTTTCAGTTTGGACATGGGTTTTTAAGAGAAACTTTTTATCTTGGCGGCGTCATTAACGCTATCGACCTATTCGCAGAAAAGCTTCCAGGAGGCACGTTTTACCGCTCTGGTAATCTTATTGTATTCCTTAAGCCGTGTGTAATACACATTCCAATAAACTTCCGCTTTTTTACGACGTGCTCTATTAAAAAGTCTGCGGACCTCTTTCCCAATATTGCGAATCTCCCCGGCCATCCAGCGTTTTTCTTGGGCAGATTTCGTTTCCCGAAGAGGAAAACTATCTTCGAAGGACCCCACCAGTGCAGTCGTAATCCTGTTGACATTTTCGTCAATGTCTTCTATGCTTGGACAATCTAAATTATCTTGCCCAAGTCTTCTTCTGAGTAGTCTTCCGAATTTTGGCCAGTTGGTCTTCAACTTATTCCGGAAGCTTATCGGATTCGGCGCTAGCTGTGCTATTCTAAACCTAATGTAGCGATGGTCAGAGAAAGAGTGTTCCATGGAGACTCTCCAATCCTGAACCTCATCGATTAGATTTTCCGAACATCGTCACATCTAATACCTCCTCCCTAATTCTATTACCAAAGGTAGCGGTGTTACCAATATAAAGTGTTATTAGGTCGTTAGTATTCAAGAACTCTGCCAGGTCTTGGCCCCGCCTATTGGTGTTGGTACTACCCCACGAAATGTGGTGAGAGTTCGCATCGCACCCTATTAGTACCTCGTTTCCTGTCCGTTTTGTTTTTCTCATCAACCAGTTGCAGCTCCGACGTGGGTGGCGGTGTCGGAGAGTCGAAAGGCAGATAAAGCGATGCCAGGTATGCTCCACCGTCTCCCTGTCTCACCACTGTTGCATCCGACGTTAACAACTCTGGCGAAAATAATTATTTAACATTTTTATTAAAAACACCGTAGCGCAGAGGTTAGCATGTCCGCCTATGACGTTGAACACCTGGGTTTGAATCCTGGCGAGACCATCAGAACAAATTTTCAGCGGTGGTTTTTCCCTCCTAATGCTTCTCTTCTTCTAAAACTTCTCTCCAAAGAGGTGTCGCACTGCGGCACGCCGTTCGGACTCGTCTATAAAAAGGAGGCCGCTTATCATTGATCTTAAGCTTGAATCGGACTGCACTTTTGATATGTGAGAAGTTTGCCCCTGTTCCTTAGTGGAATGTTCATGGGCAAAAAAAAAAAATTGAATTTGAATGACAAATAACGCGTGTGTAGCGAGACTGCTACACACGCTCTGATGGAGAAAATCAACAAGGGCAAGATTCATATTGCCTTAATTCAGGAGCCATGGACGACCCCGAACAAAGTCTCTAAACTAAACTCGGCCGAGGAGTGCCAGCGTTAGCATAGAATAATTGGTAGTTGATATGGTTCAGTCCAGAAACTTTGTTCCGGGTCGTCCATGGCTCCTGAATCAAGGCAATATGAATCTTACCCTTGTTGATTTTCTCCATCAGAGCGTGTGTAGCAGTCTCGCTCCGGTGGAGATTTATCTGGATAACCTCAATCATTGGTCCTCCAGTAAATGGGCATCTTGGGAGTAGGGGATGATCTCATCGTCTGCTCCCTGCTCTTTAGATTGCATTGACTTTCCTGTCACTGCACTGCCTGATGTCATCGTTTTAGGTTCATTGCCTAATCTAGACTTCCGACTCTTTATAAAGTCGGTAATGGTTCCATCGTCGGGTCCCTGTTCGTTAAGCTTTATTGGGTTTCCATTCCCTGTACTGCCTGATGTTTCAATACTAGGATCTTTGCCTTTCTTAGTTATCCAAATCTTAAATAAATGGGCTTCTTGGGAGTAGCCATCATCGGCTCCCTGTTCGTTGGGTTGCATTGAGTCTCTTGTCGCTGCGCTGCCTTCTGTTCCAATATTAGGATCTTTACCAATCCCAGTATTCGGAATCTTTAAGTCGGTGATGGGTCCGTCGTCGGATTCCTGTAGTGTTGGGTCTCTCGCCACTGCACTGCCTGATATTTTAGTATTAGAATCTTTGCTTCTCCTAGTCTTTCCAATATTAAGAGATGCCGTGATTGTCGCGTTGTCGGCCCCCTGTTTGTTGGGCGGTGTTGAGTCACCTGCCACTGCACGCCCTGATGTCGCCGAATGAAAATTTCTGCATATCCTAGTCTTCCCAAGCTTAAACCAGTTAGGAAGGGCAAAAGTCGGGCGGTGCCGACTGTATAATACCCTACACCTACCCTATAAATACAATGTGGGACCTATATCCAATTCTGAACCAATTTTGATGGACCTCGGCGAGCAAATATGTTCAAAACTGTACAAAATACGGTTGACAGATGACAGCATTATAACAAATTACCCAAAATCTGACGAACATATATATGGGAGCTATATCTAAATCTGAACCGATTTTGACCACACTCTATTTATATTGTGGTAGTCGTCGAGGAAAGCGTTGTACAATATTTTGGCAAAATGGGTCAATAAATGCGCTTGCTGTGGCTCTAGGAGTGAAAATCGGGCGATATATATATATATATATGAGAGCTATATCTAAATCTGAATCGATTTCCAGTAATGTCGAGAGTCTTAAAAAAATCCCTCTTGCGAAATTTCGAGAGAATTGGTTAACAAATGACCTTTTTATTGCATTATTACTGAAAATCGGACGAACATATATATGGGAGCTATATCCAGATCTGAATCGATTTTTTCCAATTTCAATAGGCTTTGTCTCTAGGCCGAAAAACATGCCTGAACCAAATTTTAAGACGATCGGATGAAAACTGCAACCTGTACTTGGTACACAAATTAACATGGACAGACGGACAGACGGACAAAGCTAAATCGAATCAAAAAGTTATTCTGAGTCGATCGGCATACGTATCAATGGGTCTGTCTCTCTTCCTTTCAGGTGTTACAAATTAATTCACTAAGTTATAATACCCTGTACCACAGTAGTGGTGTAGGGTATAAAAAGGCAATTTTGCTCCCGAAGTGCGCCATGCCTTTAGTCTTAGCCAAACTTAATACGGAGACTTGATCAATGGCAACCATAAAGATAGTTCCTTCCTCCTTCTCCTCCCTGTGGAAGACCTCCCACTTCTCTGCGACCAAACCTTCGTTTTGCTTGTCCAAGAATCCCAACATGCGTTCCGTCGCAAATTTACTGCCCCATCCCTTGATGAAGACCGTAGCCTTAGTGAGCTGGGGGATAACCATTTTTCTCACCAGGTCGAGCTTTGCGCCCTCCCAGGGAGCGTCTACCCCTCTGACGAACTGTTTGATGGTATCAATACATACCGCCGACGCAAAACGCAGCGTAAAGATGTCACCTCTAAATTCGCAGTTCATCATTTGTATGGGTTGTTTGGAGGCCACCGTAGCGCAGAGGTTAGCATGTCCGCCTATGACGCTGAACGCCTGGGTTCGAATCCTGGCGAGACCATCAGAAAAAATTTTCAGCGGTGGTTTTCTCCTCCTAGTGCTGGCAACATTTGAGAGGTACTATGCCATGTAAAACTTCTCTTCAAAGAGGTGTCGCACTGCGGCACGCCGTTCGGACTCGTCTATGAAAAGGAAGCGCCTTATCATTGAGCTTAAACTTGAATCGGACTGCACTCATTGATATCTTCCTTAGTGGAATGTTAATGGGCAAAATTTGCATTTGCATTTGTATGGGTGGACCCTCTACAGAGTTCCACACATGTTCAAAAAACCGATCGTTAACCAGATCCTCTACTTGGGACCGATGATCTGGTGGAATCCTACCGAATGCACAGCCGATATTGATGACTGTATAAGTCAGCTCATCTCTGTTGCGCTTGCTTGCCACATTGGCGTAAGAGGGCGGCTACTTACCACTCTCAGCGATCATTTAATCTCGAACATAGAGAGATTTTCATTGCGAAAAGCGAACTTAGTACCAGCCTTTATTTACAAAAGCGAATCTACTGCAACGACGAGTAAATAACCATTAAGTCGCTGATTTCAGTTTGATATGAAGGTATGGAAAATCTTAACTAGAATATTTCGATTTCCACTGAATGTATGCGCAGAATTAACCCACAAATATTTAAGGTATGCTGCAGGTACAAAAGTTACTTTCCAGTAAATTACACAATCCTCCTTTCCTTTCCTCCTTTCATTAGCTAACATCAGGCTTACAGCCGCAGTTTCCCCATTTCCCATCCTGTGTAGTTCTTCTCCCACCACCCCATAACATAAAGGATGCGTGTGTTTCTGATTGTGCAAGTGAAAAATTATTGCCAAAGGCCTTAATCAACCGCAAAAATGTTTTAGGTCATATCCCATTCAAGTGACGGTACAGACGTTATTGTGTGCATCGGTGAGATCGCATTGTTCCTCATTGATGGTATGCCGCGAAATGAATTTGCTCTAGATGTGGCATTCCAAGGTTTAAGGGGTTGTTGAAAATGCATCGGTGCGACAAATACCTGCACAAAAGGCTAAAAAAAAGAAGACGTAGAAATGCATCCTAGTATAGCATGCGAGTATTGTTGTTGGTGGTGCAAATACCGAAATGGCTAAATGACTCAAAAGCTAAATTTTCAATTCCTAGAATAACAGTTTACGACAGTAAACGCCGAAAGTCAGGTTGAACAGGTTATACTGCCATATAATGTTATAACCTATCCATATTTAGTAAATAATTGGAAATATTGGGTTGTCCAAAAAGTAATTACGGATTTTTCATATAGTCGGCGTTGACAAATTTTTTCACAGCTTGTGACTCTGTAATTGCATTCTTTCTTCTGTCAGTTATCAGCTGTTACTTCTAGCTTTCTTTAGAAAAAAAGTGTAAAAAAGTATATTTGATTAAAGTTCATTCTAAGTTTTATTAAAATTGCATTTACTTTCTTTTAAAAAATCCGCAATTACTTTTTGGGCAACCCAATAGTTATGGGAATTTGATTGAGCGGGAAACGGTAGTATATTGAAACAGTGGATGAGGTTCAGGATTGGAGCATTCCTTCTCAGACCATCGCTACATTAGGTTTAGTCTACCACCGCCAACACCGAATCCGATAAGCTTTTTTACGACATGCTCTGTTAAAAAGTCTGCGGACCTCTTTTCCAATATTGCGCATCTCCCCGGTCGTCCAGGGTTTTATTGGGCTGATTTCCTTTTCCGAAGAGGACAACTATCTTCGAAGGACCCGACCAGTGCAGTCGTAGTCCTGTTGACCATGGAACACTCTTTCTCTGACCATCGCTACATTAGGTTTAGTCTACCACCGCCAGCACCGAATCCGCAATAAGTTGAAAATCAACTGGCCAAAATTCGGAAGACTACTCAGAAGAAGACTTGGACAAGATAATTTAGATTGTCCAAGCATAGAAGACAATGACGAAAATGTCCACAGGATTACGGCTGCATTGGTGGGATCCTTCGAAGATAGTTGTCCTCATCGGAAAAGGAAATCAGCCCATGAAAACCCTTGGATGACCTGAGAGATTCGCAAAATTTAGGAAAGAGGTCCCCAAACTTTTTTAACAAAGCACATCGTAAAAAAGCGGAAGTATATTGGGATGTGTATTATACAGGGCTCGAGGAATACAATACAATTAAATTACCAAAACTGCCTCCTGGAAGCTTTTCTGCTACCAGGTCGATAGCGTTAATGACGCCTCCAAGATGGAAAAGTTACTCTCAAAAACCCATGGCCAAACTGAAATGTTAGTAGACGACTTGAGAGTGAGAGCAGGGACAACGGAGGACATGTTGAAGCTTTTGATGAAAACCCATTTCCACAGGATACGAGGGAACTCACGGAGACACCGGAATCGTGGAATTATGAGGTTGATCAAAGGTTTAACATAACAGAATTTATGGTAAAGGAAGCCTTGAGGAGCTTCAAACCTTTTAAGTCAAAAGAATCTGATGGAATATTTCCGGCGTCACTACAGAAGGAGGCCACCGTAGCGCAAAGGTTAGCATGTCCGCCTATGACGCTGAACGCCTGGGTTCGAAACCTGGCGAGACCATCAGAAAAAAATTTCAGAGGTGGCTTTCCCCTCCTAATGCTGGCGACATTTTGGAGGTAATATGCCATGTAAAACTTCTCTCCAAAGAGGTGTTGCACTGCGGCACGCCGTTCGGACTCGGCTATAAAAAGGAGGACCCCTATCATTTGGCTTAAACTTGAATCGGACAGCTCTCATTGATAAAGGAGAAGTTTGCCGCTGTTCCTTAGTGAAATGTTCATGGACAAAATTTTTACTACAGAAGGAGGCAGACTATCTGGCGCCTCATCTGGCCTGTATTTTCACAGCGTGCATAGGATTTGCATATGTATACTCCGAAAGCCTGGCTGGAGGCAAGGGTAGTGTTTATACCCAAGCCGGGCAAGAAAAGTTATGCGACACCAAAGGCCTACAGACCTATAAGACTTGCGCCTTACTTAAAACCATGGAACGTCTTGTGGCTCACGGAAACACCGGAATCTGGGAATAATGAGATTGACAGAAGGCTTATCATTACAGAATTTATGGTAAAGGAAGCCTTGAGGAGTTTCAAACCATTTAAGTCACCCGGACCTGATGGAATATTTCCGGCGTTACAACAGATAGAGGCAGACTATCTGGCGACTCATCTGGCCAAAATTTTCACAGCGTGCCTAGGATTTGCATATACTCCGAAAGCCTGGCAGGAGGCAAGGGTGGTGTTCATACCCAAGCCCGACAAGGCAAGTTATGCGAGACCAAAGGCCTACAGCCTTACGTTCTTTCTACTCAAAACCATGGAACGCATTGTGGACACCATGATAAATACTCAGCGAAACTTCCCAAATACAAACAGCAGGCCTATTTCAAGGGAAGGTCGGTGGAGACTGCACGAGGTTGTGCAAAAAATAGAATAATCCTTGGATGCCGAGACGTACACCTTGGCGGTTTGCATTGAGATCGAGAGAGCGTTTAACAATGTGCGGACCGAAACACTGATCCAATCCTTTGACAAGTACCGGGTGGACCGGGCTCTTAGAGACTGGCTAAACCATATGCTAAGGAACAGGTGGATAAATTGTGTGTCCCATGGCATAAATATAAGGGAAAAAGTGGCACAAGACACGCCACAGGGGGGCATTTTATCACCACTCCTATGGGTGCCCACCATAAATAACTTATTACGGATGCTGACTGAGGAGGGATTTGAACCCACCTGCTACGCAGACGATGTTATAATACTTCTAAGGGATAAGGATCCGAACCAGCTATGCAGAAGGGCAGATGGCATAAGACTGGGCTAGCCCCAGGGATCTCAATGTTAACCCAGAGAAGACTGAGAGCAGCCTGTTCACGAGGAAGACAAAGGTGGCCAAGTTTACGCACCATGTTTCCTCAATGAAACGATTTCGATATCTGACAAGGTCAAATACTTAGGATTGATCTTGGACAGGAAATTGAATTGGGGATGTCACATTCAGGAGCGTACTGAGAAGGCTCAAAGATGTTGGACACTATGTAGACGGCGAAATAGGGCCTAAATCCGAGGATAGTCCACTGGCTCTACAGAAGCGTGGTTAGACAAATATTTATTTACGCCTCAGTACCCCACCACTGCAGTGTGTATCAAGCGGAGATCCTTGCAATTAAGGAAGTGGTGGAATGGCTAAGATATAATGTCATTACGACGATTGGCATAAATGTCTTCTCAGACAGCCAGGCAACCATTAAATTCCTGGAGAACGTATTTCTGAACCCAAAAACCGCTCTGGACTGTCGCAGATCTCTCAACGAGATGGCTGAAAAGTTCCAAATTCACCAGTTCTGGGTGCCGGGCCACAGAGATATTCCAGGGAATTGTAAAGCGGACGAGATTGTGAGCCAAGGAACTTCCCTACACATTCCAGGGGTACTGAAATCTGTGGATATGCCCCAAGCGACATGTAAGCTAAGTTTTCAGTACCAGGCCCGAAGGACAACCAATGATAGATGGTCACAAAGATGGAGGCTGTAAGCATTCCAAAACTATGTGGCCTAATATAGTCTTAAAGAGGTCTCCTGCTTTGCTGTCATTGGCTAGAACATATGATTGTGTCCGTGATGACAGGTCTAATCGAAAAACATGCTGACAGACTGAAGGTTGCCAGCAACGACTTTTGCAGAAGCTGTGAGGACATCGAAGAAGAAGAGACTATACATCGCCTTCTGCGTGTGTGTCCCGAACTAGCAGTTAGAAGAAGTTCCATTTTAGGTTCTCATTTTTTTGAGAACCTGCCTGATTCAGCTGTCTAATCGGAAAACATGCTGACAGACTGAAGGTTGCCAGCAACGACTTTTGCATAAGCTGTGAGGACATCGTAGAAAAAGAGACTATAGAACACCTTCTGTGTCTGTGTCCTGCACTAGCAGTCAGAAGGAGTTCCACATTAGGTTATCAATTCTTTGAGAACCTGTCTGATTTAGCGGATGTGAACATTCGCAAGTTATTGTGATTTTTAAAGCGAACTGGATGGTTCAACGGTAGGAACTAGTGGAATCTTCCTTCTTCTGTTCCTGTGGTATCACAATGGATGAAAACGTCTAAGTGAGTCTGATGGCAGACTGCCACTTAAACCTAACCTTACCTACGACTCAGTAGTTTGGTGTACTGCTATGGAGAAAAAAAAACAGGTTCAGAGAACATGTCTTGGCATAGGCGAAGCGATGACGACCACGCTCACTAGGGCACTGAAGACTATTTTAGATATCCGATCCATAGACAAACAGATTAAGTGTGAGGCAGCCATTGCGGCTATGAAACTTAAGGAGATGGGAAAATGGATAGAGGAGCAGCTCATGCCATAGCGGTACAATCGAGGCGACGAAAGGAAAACTGGAAGGAATGGAACAGGTTTCCAATCGGATACCTGAAACGACACTTGAGTTCAAGTGCGAGGCACTGCTGCCAGCGGCACAGTCTTGGATTGACGGAACCCTTGTATTGCCATCTGGAATATCATGTTACACGAATGGATCAAAGCTAGAGAACAGAGTGGGCCTGGGGGTCTACCTTAAGAACCCAGGGGCTGAGAGCCGTTTTAGACTGCCTGAACATAATACGGTCCTGCAGGCGTAGATCCGGGCGATCACGGAATACATGCGATGGTGTGGTGCTAACGCGAGGGCGTCGAGTGTGAACATTTTAATGGACCGTAAACTGGCCATAAGGACAATAACAAACAAGACGGTAAGATCACGAACAGTCTTGCAGGGTAAGAAGGAAATTAACGCTTTCGCAGAGAATGACACAATCCGCAGCGTTTGGGTGTTGGCCAAAACGGAGTAAGGGGGAAAAAAGGGCAGACGATTTGGAAGTGAAAGCCAGAGGACTACCTTCAATAAACTTAGATCTACGCAGTCCGAGTTAAGGGAGTGGGCGACGAATGCGTATGCAACCCTGTGGAACAGCGAATCGGTCGGTAGGATGGCGAAAATCCTATGGGGGGATCCAGATCGTGAGAAGATGAGGCTATTACTGGAAGGAAGTAAGAAGGAGGTCAATATAGTTCTTGTTATCATAACGGGACACATACGACTTCTAGCTCACTTATGTATAATCGGTGCGGCAAGTGATATCATGTGTAGGGCATGCGGTGATGATGAGACGTTGGAGCATTTCCTTTATCATTGCCCGACTTTTGCGTCTAAACGATACCGGCAATTAGGTGGGAACACAATGCCAGACATGAACCAACTTATGGGCGTGGCATTGAAAACAATTAAGGATTTTGTAAATAGCACGAAATTCCTGACATAGATTTTCTTTGTCGAGATTACTTTTTTATACCCTCCAGCATAGGATGGGGGTATACTAATTTCGTCATTCTGTTTGTAACTACTCGAAATATTCGTCTGAGACCCCATAAAGTATATATATTCTTGATCATCGTGATATTTTATGTCGATCTAGCCATGTCCGTCCGTCCGTCTGTCTGTCGAAAGCTCGCTTACTTTCGAAGGAGTAAAGCTATCCGCTTGAAATTTTGCACAAATACTTCTTATTAGTGTGGGTCGGTTGGGATTGTAAATGGGCCATATTGGTTCATGTTTGTTTCGATCCATGGTGAAGGGTATATAAGATTCGGCCCGGCTGAACTTAGCACGCTTTTACTTGTTTTTTTTTTCAAAACATATTTCTTTCATTTGAGGCCAAGAATATTCTCCTAGCCCTATCTATTCGCTCTGGGTTTTCGTACTATTAGGTACTTTTTAGTACCTTAACTTACGAATATCACCAAAACCCGTCTTATCTCCCTCCGACGCAAAACCTACTTCATGCAAAATTTTATGATTCTAGCTTAAGCCGTTTGGGCTGGGCAGTAATCAGTCAGTCATCACGCGTCTCTTAGAGATAAAGTTGAGCCCCTTCTATAACTCTTCCAACTATTTTTCACACGGGTCTGAAATCTTAAGCACTTAAAGGGCTCATTCTTTGGATTTCGTTATTCTGTTTGTCAAACCATGTTGGCGTTTCACATTTGCGGGCTGCATTGGTTCACCCAGACCCAGGAGAGACATGAGGCACAAGCTAAACCTTAGCTGCCAGCTTGTTCCCCTTTTAAAGAAAAAATTTCGATATAATAAACAACCAAATAGATTTCTTTCAGCTTTTACCTTACCAGTCCTTGTCCCAGCCGAAGCAGCAGCATTCCTTTTTCCTACGCCAGACAATGAAGCTAACGACAACACAACAATGGCAATGATATTCCTAGCGTTGGCGCTCATAATTAATGATGGCACTGCAACTGTTTTTGTTCGTATGCTTCAAATAAGGAATAGAACAAAAACTTTATGCTACGTGTTTATGACATTGAAAGTCGCTTTTCCCAGATTCTTCTGAAACATGAAAGTGTTGGCATTGGCAAGTTGGCATTGGTAAGGCATTTGTTGCAATGTAATTGCGAGACGACTCTGTCTATGAAGTGCTAAAGAAAAATATTGGTGTAAGCGAAAAACTTTTTTACAACATTTTTCAATAGCTGTCAGTGTCCTTATTATGCCAACAAATCCTGCAAAACGGAATAGCAAATGTCCTTTGCAAAAAAACCATTTCTGACTGGCATGTGGGGTGAGTGAGGAAAAGTTCTTCCAAAGTTGAAGATTTCCCATATAATTTTATGGTGTTAGAAAATGAATGATGTTTTGTGAGTTCTGTGAAATGTTTTTTTTTTTTTTTTTTTTTTTTTTAATTCTTTAATGAAATGTAAGTAATTGCAGTGAATATGTGTTGTTTTTTTTTGGGATTATAACTTTTCCCGAGTTTTGAAATGATTATAAAACACGTAAGAGCATACTAAGTTCGGCAGGGCCGAATCTTATATACCCTCCACCATGGATGTCGAATTCTTTGCGCGGTATCTCTTTTTAGCAAATAAAGAATAATGAATAAAAACTGTTATGCTATTGGAGCTATATCAAGTTATAGTCCGATTTGGACCATAAATGAATGCCGAACATTGTAGAAGTCATTGTGTAATATTTCAGTCCATTCGGATAAGAATTTCGTCTTGTAGGGGCTCAAGAAGCAAAATCGGAAGATCGGTTTTTATGGAAGCTGTATCAAGCTATTGATAGATTCAGATCATATAGGACACGTATGTTGAAGGTCATGGCGAAGTCGTTGTACAAAATTTCTGCTAAATCGGATGAGAATTGCGCCCTCTAGAGGCTCAAGAAGTCAAGATCGGTTTATATAACAGCTATATCAGGTTATGTACCGATTTGCGCCATACTTACCACAGTTGTTGGAAGTGATACCAAAACACCACGTGCGAAATTTCAGTCTAATCGGATGAGAATTGCGCCCTCTAGAGGGTCAAGAAGTCGAGACCCACGATCGGTTAATATGACAGCTATATCAAAACATGGACCGATTTGGCCCATTTACAATCCCAACCGACCTACACTTATAAATAGTATTTGTGCAAAATTTCAAGCGCCTAGCTTTACTCCTTCGAAAGTTAGCGTGCTTTCGACAGACAGGAGGACGGACGGACAGACGGACGGACATGGCTAGATCGACTTAAAATGTCATGACGATCAAGAATTTACACACTTTATGGAGTCTTAGATGATTAATTTGGGGTGTTACAAACGGAATGACTAGGTTACTATACCCCATTCATAAGGTGGTGGGTATAAAAATAATAATAAACAAGTGAAAAGCAGTTAAGTTCAGCTGGGCCGAACTTTGGATACCATCCACTGCGGATATATTGGGTTGCCCAAAAAGTAATTGCGGATTTTTCAATAGAAATTAAATGCATTTTTAGTAAAACTTAGAATGAACTTTAATCAAATATACTTTTTTTACACTTTTTTTCTAAAGCAAGCTAAAAGTAACAGCTGATAACTGACAGAAGAAAGAATGCAATTACAGAGTCACAAGCTGTGAAAAAATTTGTCAACGCCGACTATATGAAAAATCCGCAATTACTTTTTGGGCAACCCAATATATGTAAACCACCATTCGTCATAATTCGATGAAAAATGCATTATTTATGCACCCATAGCGGCTATATCCAAACAAGGTCCGATTTGGACCAAATTCGGCACGGACATTGAGTGGTCTAAAAAATACAAGTCCATGTTCAATTTTGGTACAATATTGGTCTTTTTGGGCGCTATATCTAAATATGGACCGATCTCAACCATATAGGACACGGATGTCGAAAAGCCTGACATTAGTCAGTGTGCCAAATTTCAGCGAAATCGAACAAAAACTGGGGCTTGTAAAGGCTTAAGAAGTCAATTCGGGCAATCGGTTTATATGGGAGCTATATCAGTTTATAGACCGATTCGGACCGTATTTAGCACAATTGTTGAAAGTTATAACGGAACACCACATGCAAAATTTTAGCCAAATCGGACAAACCTGCGGCTTATAAGGGCTGAAGAAATCAAATCGGGAGATCGGTTTATATGGGAGTAATATCAGGTTATAGAACGATTTGGACCTTCATAAGAGAACACTATGTGCAAAATTTCAGCCAAATCGGTAAAAAATTGCTGCTTCCATTGTCTTAAGAAGTCAAATCGGAAAATCGGTTTATATGGGAGCAATATCAGGTTATAGAACGAGTTGAACCGTACTTGGCATAGTTGTTGGAAGTCATAACGGATTACTATATGCTAAATTTCAGCCAAATCCGACAAAAATTGCGGATTGTAAGGGCTCAAGAAACCAAATTGGGAGATCGGCTTATATGGGAGTAATATCAGGTTATAGAACGATTTGAACTGTACTTGGCATAGTTGTTGGAAGTCATAAAATTGCGGCTTCCATGATCTCAAGAAGTCTAATCGGGAGATCGGTTTATATGGGAGCCAAATGTAATTCTGAACCAATATGACCTAGTTGTCAAGCGGCTAGCTTTACGCGTTCGACCGCTATCGTGATTTCGACAGACAGCCAGACGGCCATTGCTAGATCGACTCGGAACGTCGAGAGAAACAAGAATATATATTCTTTATGGTGTCTTGACGAATACTTCGAGGTGTTACAAACGGAATGACTAGATTAGTACACCCCGATTCTATGGTGATGGGTATAAAAATTTTAAAATAGTGTCTTTTATTCATTTTAAAGTAAAAAAAATAGTTTCATACATTAGTCTTTATTGAAAAAAGGTGCTTAAATATTTTAACTTTTTCTTCTTCTTTTGTGAAGAAGGCATATTTTAAATGCGTTGTAAATGAAGAATATGTCTAACTCAGTAAAAATACCTGAAGTGCAGCCGAAGCGGCTTTAAACTTATGGTGATTTATCTGCAGACCTGATCATGGTCTGGTCTCAGACATTCCAGCCCATGTCCAACAGATGATTCCATTGATTCTCTCATGATGAGTTTATTACGCATTACTGCACAGTTGAGAATCTTGTAAATCTTTGGCCAACCTTGTTGGAACCGTAGTCGAAAAATTGAGATTGCGTCCTTAAGACTTCAACTTTGGAGTTGGGATCTGAAGGTTTCCTTAGTACCGTTGAGTTTGCTATTGGACCAGAAGCAATGTATTCCTTCTTGATAAAATCCAGTGCTGCTCCTGTCCAAATCGTAACAACCTTTTTATAGGGAGCAACGATACATGTTAAATTAAGGTAAATCCCTATACCCTATACCATACTAAATCATCACATCATATGAATGAGATCCTAGCAATCTATAAATGATTCAGATTATGTATACCATTACCGTCCATCTACTATCAAGGTCGGTAGCCTAGTCAAACGCCAATTGAGCAAGCATTATGTGAAACCTATCTTGTTCTCAAGACCCGAACCAGCAGTGCTTGCCAAAAGCAACTGCAAACACGAAGCTTGTCGGCTAGTGGAGCCTGGTGCGGCCACATCACCAGTTGAGGTTTCAGTAGAAGACAGCATGCTGCGGCCTGATAACACCACCGCAGCTTTTAGGCAGCATTCTATTCTAAGTCTACTCCTGGGCTTTAGATCTATCGCTTCACTGTCGAACAGCATATGACGTTATCCTGTCAAGAAAAACAGTCCCGAAAATGGGCACCTATTACGAGTCGAAGAGATATTCTTGCGCTTACGTCCTTCACTGAATGGTTTAAGAAACAAAAATATCCGTCTGTGTCATAGTGTAATGGTAATTTTTTTACTTGAGCTTAATGGCTCGGCAATTAGAAAGTGCCACAAAAATCACTTAATATGACATTAACATGATTTCAAATAAATATGAAATTAAATCAAAATCCATGGTATTTGCCATTCCATCATTTATCATCCAATTTACCAGACCATTAGGGATGGAACGTCGTTGATGTTATTGCCATCACCAAATGCGCACTTGACACGAATACAACAACAACAACAACAACAAGGAACATTGCAACTAAATTGAAAAAAAAACGAACTGGAATAAAATAAAATAACACGTAATTGACATTTACCACATTGCCTTAATAGCAAATTGATGACGATGATGATGCTGTTTTGGCTTGGTATGGTCCTGACCTCCCATGATGCTAAAGTAAATCTATAGGGATCGGCATATAGAGGCAATAACTTACACACATACGCATACAAGTAGGTACTCAGGTCAGGATTATATTTCTATGAATGGAAAAAAAAACATTTCATTGTGGTGGATTTTGTTGGGTCTTAGATATAAAGGGCCATATAATAGCAATGATAAGGCAAATAAGTAAAATTGTGCTAAGTTTGGCCGGGCCGAATCTTATATACCCCCACCATGGATCGCATTTGTCGAGTTCTTTGCGAGGTATCTCTTTTTAAGCCAACAAAGAATAATGAATAAGAACTGTTATGCTATTGGAGGTATATCAAGTTATAGTCTGGTTCGGACCATAAATGAATTGAATACTGAACATTGTAGAAGTCATAGTGTAATATTTCATTCCATTTGGATAAGAATTGCACCTTGTAAGAGCTCAAGAAGCATAATCGGGAGATCGGTTTATATGGGAGCTGTATCCAGATATAGATCGAATCAGACCATATTGGACACGTATGTTGAAGGTCATGGGAGAAGCCCTTGTATAAAATTTCAGCCAAATCGGATGAGTAATGCGCCCTCTAGAGGTTCAAGAAGTCAAGATCCCAGATCAGTTTATATGGCAGCTATATCAGGTTATGTACCGATTTGAACTATTCTAAGCATAGTTATTGAAAGTCATAACAAAACACCTCATGCAAAATTTCAGCCAAATCGGATAATAGTTGCGTCCTCTAGTGGCTCAAGAAGTAAAGACCCAAGATCGGTTTATATGGCAGCTATAACAGGTTATGGACCGATTTCAACCATACTCAGCACAGTTGTTTGAAGTCATAATAAAACACCTCATGCAAAATTTCAGCCAAATCGGATAAGAATTGCGCCCTCTAGTGGCTCAAAAAGTCAAGACCCGAGATCGGTTTATATGGCAGCTATATCAGGTTATGGACCGATTTCAACCATACTCATCACAGTTGTTGGAAGTCATAATAAAACACCTCATGCAATATTTCAGCCAAATCGGATAAAAATTGTGCCCTCTAGTGGCTCAAGAAGTCAAGACCCGAGATCAGTTTTTATAGCAGCTATACCAAAACATGGACCGATGTAGCCCATTTACAATCCCAACCGACCTACACAAATAAGAAGTATTTGTGCAAAATTTCAAGCGGCTGGCTTAACAGACGGACGGACATGGCTTAATGGACTTTAAGGGGTCTTAGTCGAATATATCGAGGAGTTACAAACAGAATGACGAAATTAGTACACCCTCATCCTATGGTGGAGGATATAAAAAGGACAATAATCACACCAACACAACTTTTAAATGAAGTTTTAATGAAATGCCTACTTGCCTTAAATAAAGAAACTAGAATTTTTCATTTTCAAGTTTTTTACCAGTCAGGGCGAAGATCATAAAATTTTACAATCTTTGTTTGTTTCTCTTTCGAGACGAGCTCAATGATCCATTTGCATCTCCGCTCATTGAGCTCGCCTCGAAAGAGAAACAAACAAAGATTGTAAAATTTAATGATCTTCGCCCTAAAAGGCAAAACACTTGAAAATGAAAAATTCGGCAGAGCCCGGCCAGGATTCGAACCTGGGCACACGGAGCAACAGCGAGAGCCATTGCCATTGTCTTAGCGTTCGAAGCCATCAATACAACTTCCAACAGATGCACAAAATCATGTGTAGTACGGAAGAAATGTAATTTGCCGCAGAAAGAAAGTCTGTCAATACACAAAAATACATGCATTGGAAGAAGTACAGCTAATAGACAGGGTTGTCGAGCGTGGTTAATATGGTAATTGTATCATAGATGCGTTTTCGCTATTCAGACACAACATGCCAATGCACGGCCCTTGAAGCGATTACACCTAATATGGTTGAAAAGTCTTCTAACCAAAGACGAAATGCGTCCCATAGTGGTTGGTGTGTGTTGCTATCATTGGTTGGGAACTTACTCATCAGCCATATTAGATGTGAAAGCTTTAAGGGCCGTAAGTTTGGGTTATACTTATACCCAATTTATTGTCTTCACACCTAATATAGCTGATGAGTAATTCTAAACCTAGCGTTCGAAGCCATCAATTCAACTTCCAACAGGTGCTCCGAACCAAGTGTATACCATGGGAGTAGTGTAATTGTGTAGACAAAAAATCTGCCATTATACGAAAACACATGAATTGGAAAAAAGTACAGCTAATAGACAGTGCTGTTGAGCGTGGTTAATGTGGTATTTGTATCATAGAGACGTTTTCGCAATAAAAGCGGTACAAGTACAATATACCAACTTACGGCCCTTGAAGATTTTACACCTAATATGGCTGATAAGTACTTCTCAACCAAATCCTCCCAACGCGTTGGAAGTTTGTGAACGTTCAGTCAATACCCAAGAAGGGTAAGGCGAATAATCCTGCGAATTACCGGCCAATTGCGATATGCTCCGCTCTCTCCAAGGTTATGGAGAGCATGGTAATTCACCATCTTGTAAGGCATTTAGAGTTTAATGGCCTTCATAGTGACCAACAGTATGGGTTTCGCAGAAATCGCTCTACGGGCGACCTCATGGAATTTTGTCGGAACGTTGGAGTCGCTGTATCCACCAGTTTGGTGAGAGTAAGGTTGTGGCTCTGGATATCTCCAAGGCATTTGATAGGGTCTGGCACGGTGCACTAATGTCAAAGCTTGTCGCATTTGGTGTCGGCAATGGCTTCGTTCAATTTAATTCGAGCTTTCTCAGAGATCTCACTATATGAGTCGTTATAGGTGGGTTCTCATTAAATGAGCATAAAATGACCGCAGGTGTACCCCAGGGCTCTGTCCTTTCTCCTTCTCTTTTGCTTATTTTCATCAATGATCGGTTGAATCAGACATTGAATCCGATCTACTCATTTCCGGGTGATAGTAATCTCTATCATTCGACCATAGGCCGAGTTTTGAAGAGATTGAGGACAAGAGGCGGGTTATAGACGATACACTCTGCCAGGATTTGCTGGCCATTTCTGAGTGGGGTCGAATGAATCGAGTAGATTTGAATGCACGGAAGACTCAGTGCTGCTTGTTGTCACACAAATGATTCGCTGACCCATTACGATGATCTTTGCTCTTGATGTACTGGGCATGAAAATACTAAGTGATGTCCGTTGGGCTAAACATGTATTTGATTTATCGAAAGAAGCCTTCAAGTGTCTAGGCTTTCTTAAACGGTTTAAAAATTACTTCACTTCTTCTGTTGTTTGGTGCTGTTCCATCGGTACTTTCATAATGTATGTTCGTCTGATATTCGTCTTCTTACTGCTGATGTAAGGATATTTGTCAGAGATACTAGACATTCCAGGAACTCACTCCTGTTTGTAATTGATTGGCCAGCGGACCGCACAATGCATTATAGAGAGAATTCTTATTTCGTCCGAACTGTTCGTATGTGGAATCGACTTCCGGCTAATGTTTTTCCCACCCACTTTCACATCCAGAGATTTAAGACAAATGTCAATAAACACTACATTTTTTCCACCCCCCAGCTATATCCAAATCTAGACCGATCTGAGCCAAATTAAAGACGAATATTGAAGGGCCTAACACAATTCACTGTCCCAAATTTTGGCAAAATCGGACAATAAATGCGCCGTTTATAGGCCCAAGACCTTAAATCGAGAGATCGGTCTATATGGCAGCTATATCTAAATCTTGACCGATCCGGACCAAATTGAAGAATGATGTCGACTGACCTAACACAACTCACTGTCCCAAATTTCCACAAAATCGGATAATAAATGTGACCTAAGACCCCAAATCGGCGGATCGGTCTATATGGGGGCTATATCATATATATATATATATTATGGACAAAAAAAGAATCTGTACATAGTTTCAGCTCTACATCTCTATGCGTGATTTCAACAGACAGACGGACGGACATGGCTACATCGTCTTAGGTTTTAACAGTGATCAAGTATATATATACTTTATAGCGTCGGAAATGGATATTTTGATGTGTTTCAAACTAAATAAAAAAAATGAATATACCCCCATCCTTCGGTGGCGGGTATAAAAAACAATTTAGTTGTTGATTTATAAAAAGCGATTCAAAATTGATTGCCTATTATTTTGGGGAAAGTTATTGGGTTGCCCAAAAAATAATTGCGGATTTTTCATATAGTCGGCGTTGACAAATTTTTTCACAGCTTGTGACTTTGTAATTGCATTCTTTCTTCTGTCAGTTATCAGCTGTTACTTTTAGCTTGCTTTAGAAAAAAAGTGTAAGAAAAGTATATTTGATTAAAGTTCAATCTAAGTTTTATTAAAAATGCATTTACTTTGTTTTAAAAATCCGCAATTACTTTTTGGGCAACCCATAATTGTAATTGAGGATTTTTTGGTGACAAATGATTCGAAATTTGGGGACATGGTACGGAAAATACTGGCAACACTGCCCATCACCCTATCGCCATTACGCTTGAAACGACGCAAATATCTGTCTTTGTTTGTAACGTTCCTAATTGTCTTAACTTTCTGATCAATTCAAGTGCGTCCGTCCGTCCAACCGTTGCACAATGGGATACAATGGAAAAAAACTAGTAAAAAAAAACTGCCGTTTGAGAACCGTTAGAGATATCTCTTTGAAATTTTAAATGGTTCGAGATGAGGTGTTAATGAGATCGTACGCAAATTTTACAGCCCCAGGTGGTCCGCGTGCTTTTTGGCAGGCACTTAAATTTGATCACTTTGGCATTTCGAAAAAAGTGAGAATCAAATGACAAAGTTATTGAGATTTTAGCCCAAATCGGAAGAAAATACATATGGCAGCTATATCCAAATCTGATCGATTTCTTCAAATTTCAACAGGCTTCGTCTCTAGGCCAAAGATTAAACGTCTGTGGCAAACATGAAGACGATCGGATGAAAATTATGACCTGAACTTTGCACACCAATCAACAGACAGACGGAGGGACAGACAGACATAGCTAAATCCAATCAAGAGGTGATTCTGAGTCGATCCATGTACTTATCAATGGATCTATCTCTCTTCCTTTTGGATGTTACAAACAAATGCTCTAAGTCATAATACCCTGTACCACAGTAGTAGTGTATGGTCTACCGTTTTTGATCAAAGAAATGCAAAAATTGCACTATTTGTATACCCTCCACCATAAGATGGGGGGTATACTAATTTCGTCATTCTGTTTGTAACTACTCGAATTATTCGTGTAAGACCCCATAAAGTATATATATTCTTGATCGTTGCGACATTATATGTCGATCTAGCCATGTCCGTCCATCTGTCTGTCGAAAGCACGCTAACTTCCGAAGGAGTAAAGCTTGAAATTTTGCATAAATACTTCTTATTAGTGTAGGTCGGTATTGTCGGTATTGTAAATGGGCCATATCGGTCCATGTTTTGATATAGCTGCCATATAAACCGATCTCGGGTCTTGACTTCTTGAGCCTCTAGAGTGCGCAATTCTTATGCGATTGGAATGAAATATTGCACGACGTGGTTTGTTATGATATCCAACAACTTTGCCAAGTATGGTTCAAATCGGTCCATAACCTGATATAGCTGCCATATAAACCGATCTTGGGTCTTGATTTCTTGAGCCTCTAGAGGGCGCAATTCTTATCCGATTGGAATGAATTTTGGCAAGACGTGTTTTGTTATAATATCCAATAACTGTGCCAAGTATGGTTGAAATCGGTCAATAACCTGATATAGCTGTCATATAAACCGATCTTGGGCCTTGACTTCTTGAGCCTCTAGAGAGCGCAATTCTTATCCGATTGGAATGCATTTTTGCATGAAGTGTTTTGTTATGATATCCAACAACTGTGCCAAGTGTGGCTTAAATCGGTCCATAACCTGATATAGCTGTCATATAAACAGATCTGGGGACTTGACTTCTTGACCTTCTAGAGGGCGCAATTCCTTTCCGATTTGGTTGAAAATTTTCATGAAGTATTTTATTCTTACTTTCAACAACTGTGTCAAATAACTGGTTCAAATCGGTCAATAACCTGATATAGTTGCCATATAAACCGATCTGGGATCTTGACTTCTTGAGCCTCTAGAGGTCGCAATTCCTATCCGATTCGAATGAAATTATCTACTACGGATCCTCTCATGTACATCAACATACGTGTTTATTATGATCTGAATCGGTCTATAGCCCGATACAGCTCCCATATAAATCGATCTCTCTATTTTACTTCTTGAGCCCCCAAAGGGCGCAATCCTTATTCGAATTGGATGACATTTTACACAGGTCTCCAACATATAATTTTATTGTGGCTCAAACCGGACCATATCTTGATATCGCTCTAATTGCAGAGCAAATCTTTTCTTATATCCTTTTTTGCCTAAGAAGAGATGCAGGGAGAAGAACTCAGCAAATGCGATCCATGGTGGAGGGTATGTAAGATTCGGCCCGGCCGAACTTAGCACGCTTTTACTTGTTCTCTTTTTTTACTTCAAAAATGTATAAGTTTTAGCTGGATAATCGTATTTGGACACTTGCAGAATTTTTTCTCCAATCCCAATCTTCAAAGTGAACATCGAACCGCAAATACCTTCGTAACACACAAAATAGAAAGCCTAACTCGGTCAAAATTTAAAAAAAAAATACGTCGCAAATTCCCGAGACCAGAATAGAAATTGTAGGCTTGAGGTGGACTTTTTGACGTTATAAATGAGCACTACTCAGCAGACACTTGCAGAATTTTTTCTCCAATCCCAATCTTCAAAGTGAACATCGAACCGCAAATACCTTCGTAACACACAAAATAGAAAGCCTAACTCGGTCAAAATTTAAAAAAAAAATACGTCGCAAATTCCCGAGACCAGAATAGAAATTGTAGGCTTGAGGTGGACTTTTTGACGTTATAAATGAGCACTACTCAGCAAAAAAGGAGAATCTGGCAGCTCGAACAAGTTTTCGAAATGCTGAGATGATCAACCTTAGGGACGTGCCAAACAAATAATTCGTTTCACATAAAGGTATTGCATTTTCCGACAAGTAAACTTCTTTTGTGGAAAACCCCTTTTTTAAAGTTAGGCAGAAAATGTTTGTTTGCTTTGTAAAAGCATTTGATTAGTTTCCCAAATCGCGATGTCGTTTGGTACCACCAAACTCATCAGTAGCAAAAAATGTCTTCTAGGTTGAAACTATGCTCTTATGAGTATTTTCTTTTTGCAGCGCAGCAAGAAAAAAAATCCACCTCATTTATTTCTACCAATTGAAGACATTCAACTATTACAACAAAACAGTCTAACTGCTACTCTAAACAATCGCCGATTGCCGTAAGAGTAAGTTTTCAATGTAAGCATATTGCAGCCTATACTGTTTGCGGCGTGCCGTTCTGTTCATTTACAATTTTTGCGCTAAATTTATTCGGTCTTGAAATAATTCATGCATGAACTAGGATTTTTTTTTATTTTGCTTCATTATTTGTTTAAAAAAGGCCCCTCGGAGTATTTGCTTAAATATCCTGTTTATCCATGTACAAATTTACTATCATGAGAGTTATATGAATGATGGCGGTGTGGTTCATTTTTTACTTATTCAGTCATACCAAGACATTGATCCATATGCAAATGGCTTTCATTCCAAGGGCAATTATACAATCATTGAAATTTCCATTGTAAAGCAGAAACTAAAAGCAAAAAGAGAAATTTATAAACGGTATTTTAAGTAAGTAAGCGTTCTATAAGTAAGTAGATAAGTATTCTATAAGCTTTTAGATGCCAATAATCATGCCTCAATTAGAGAGCTTTCATCTTGGCAATCAGTATACATCTATAATGAATATTTCATTCACAAGTATTCGCTAAGGGTGGTATTAATTTGAGACTGATTAAACCGAATGTAGGTTAGGTTAGGTTTAGGTGGCAGTCTGCCATCAGACTCACTTAAACGTTTTTGTCCATTGTGATATCATAGGAATGGGAGAAGGAAAAATGCCTTCTAGTTCCTACCATTGAACTATCCAGATCATATTCATATCCATTAATCAGAAAAGAGAACCCAAAGTGGAACTCTTTCTGACTGTTACCGCGGGAAATCCACACACCAGATGTTCTATAGCCTCTTCTTCATTGACGTTCTCACAGCATCTGCAAAAGTCGTTACTGACGACCTTCAGTCTGTCAGCATGTTCTACAATTATACAGTTATCTGCCATGACGGACACAATGACTGAGACGTATGTTCTAGCCAGCGACAGCAATACGGTAGACCTCGCCAAGTCTAGATTAGGCCACATAATTTGGGAGTGTTCACAGTCCCCTCTTTGTGACCATCTATCATTCGTTGTCCTTTGGACCTGGCCCTGAAAACTTAGCTTACATATCGCTATAAACATACCCACAGATCCAGTTTCCGTGTGGCACGGCACCCAGAATAGGTGCATTTTGAACTTTTCAGCCATATCGTTGAGAGATCTGCGACAGTCGAAGGCAGTTTTTGAATTCAAAAATTCGTTCTCCAGGCATTTTATGGTTGCCTGGCTGTCTGAGAAGACAGTCGCTAGAAGTATACCCGCAGATTCCAGTTCCTCTGGAAACTGTACAATACCCTGGGATATCTGTGTGGCCCGGCACTCAAAAAAGGTGAATTTTGAATGTTCAGCTATCTCGTTGAGAGATCTGCGACAGTCGAGGACTGTTTATACCCTACACCACTACTGTGGCACAGGTCGCAGCAATGTCTAGCCCTAACAAGCCATGCTCAAACAAGCCATCCTTTGGATCCAGCTGAGTATTGAACAATAGGTGTACTTTTAAAGCGCCGTCCACCAGACCACAATACCATATAGTATTATAGGTCTGACAACTGCAGTATACACCTAATGCATGACACGTGATATAAATACGCAACTTATGTCAATGGCTATCTTGCAGGTGTATAGGGCAAGGAAGAGAGATAGACCCATTGATAAGAATACCGATCGACTCAGAATCACTTTCTGATTCGATTTAGCTATGTCCGTCTGTCTGTCCATGTTAATTTGTGTACAAACTACAGGTCACAATTTTCATCCGATCATTTTCAAATTTGGTATGGGAGTGTTTTTCGGCCTAGAAACAAAGCATATTGAAATTGGAAAAAATCAGTTCAGATTTGGATATAGCTCCCATATATTATATGTTCGTCCGATTTGTAGTTATACTGCAATAAAATAGTCATTTGTTAACCGATTTTCTCCGAAATTTTGCAGAAAGGATTTTCTTATGATTCCCGACATTACTGGTGAATTTCATAGACATCGGTTCAGATTTGGATATAGCTTCGATATATATGTTCGTCAGATTTGCAGTAATAATGCAATAAAATGATCATTTGTTACCCGATTCTCTCGAAATTGGGCAGGAAGGATATACTAATGACTCTCGATATTGCTGGTGAATTTCATGGAAATCGGTGTTATAGCTCCCATATATATGTGTTATAGCTCCTATATATATGTCCATCAGATTTTGGGTAATTTGCAATAATGTTGTCATTTGTCAACCGTAGTTATTACAGTTTGAATATTTCGCCGAGGTCTATCAAAACTGGTTCAGAATTGGATATAGCTCCCACATTGTACTTATGTAGGGTATTATAAAGTCGGCACCGCCCGACTTTTGCCCTTCCTTACTGGTTTTGAATTCAAAAATACGTTATCCAGTTCTGAGAAGATATTTATGCTAATCGTCGTTATGACATTAAATTTTAGCCATTCCACCATTTCCCTAATTGCAAGAATCTCCGCTTGTTATAGTCCAATTTCTTAATAACACCTAGTTTGGAACCCTCCATCCCACAGGTATATATGACATTCTGATACAAGCAGAGTATATCTCTCTTAGCCGTGGAACCAGTCTATCAGACACAGCTTGTAATTCAACGGGTGAAACACTTTTTATCGTCCAAAGGATTTTCGACTCAGACCCAATTTACCCAACATACTACGATGAATGCATATCAGTGACAACATCTTTAGGCGCCGCGCTGTCCGTTGGAGAGTTTCTCGGCAAATGTGTATCAATGATTAGTTCTAGTGTTTCCTCACTAGACATTGTCCATACATTCTCTGACTTCTGAATGTATCATACCGTAATAGGTTTCGAGGATAAGATGGCAAAAAAAAAGAGGTAAAAACGTGCTAAGTTCAGCCGAGCTGAACCCGGCTGCTTAAAATTCCTACATACCAAAATTCTTAAATACCAAATTTCTACCAAATCTAGAAAACATTTGAGCTTTTAGGGGTCGAAGACGGCAAATCGGGGGATCGGTTGGTTGGGAACTATTCCAAGTTATAGACTGACTTGAAAATATTTAGCATGGATGTTGGAAATTATAACAAAACACTATGTGCAAAATTTCAACCGATTCGTAGCTCAAGATGTCACATCGGGGACCGGCTTGTATGGGAGCTATATCACGTTAAATACCGGTTTGAACGGTTTGCTTGCCACGGTTGTTAGGAGTCTTAACAAACATCTCGTGCAAAATTTCAGCTCAATCAGACTAAAGAAGTCAAATCGGGAGATCGGTTTGTGTGGGAGCTATATCAGATTATAAAATAATTCGGGCCATACTTGACACGATTGTTGGAAATCGTAAAAGAAAGCTTTGTGCGAAATTTTATCTCAATCAGACTACAATAGCGGCTTTCAGAAGCTCAAGAATTCAAATCTGGAGATCGGTTTATGTGGGATATAGTTCAGATTTCGACTAATTTGGACCGTGCATACCACGTATGTTGGAAATTATACAAAAAGATTCAAAGCCTCCAGGGGCTCAAAAAGTCAAATCAGGAGATCGGTTGTATGGGAGTTAAATCCAAATCTGAACCGATATGACCCATTTTCAATCCCCAACGACCTTTATCAATAAGAAGTATCTGTTGAAAATTTCAAGCGGTTAGCTTGACGTGTTCGATCGCTATGGTGATTTCCACAGACGGACGGACATGGCTACATCGACTCAGAATATCGAGCCGATCAAAAATATATATACGTTATTTCGAGTTGTTACAAACGGGATGACTAGATTAGTATACCCCTATGGTTGTGGGTATAAAAAGTCGCCAAGGATAGCTCAAAATTATTTGACGTATTGTTGATAGGCCTAATACCCTAACAAGGGGACGCACTGTTTCAAATTTTAGAGAAAAAGGACGTAAGTTCTGATATTAACTGTAACTGGTACGAGTGTCAAAGGATTTCTTCCGAATTTCGAAAATTCTGGGTAAGAAATGTATCTTTTGTAAGTTCAATGCCTTCAAACTGATAACAAGGCTATATTTTAGCTCCATACAAATATGGTCAGTTCTGATTCATCCTCTGATGTTAAGGGGTCCATTCAGTAAAGTGTTATGCCGAAAATGGGTAGTAAATACGGATTTTTGGACTAGTTTTGGCTTATCAAACCTCCACACGGTTGTTCATTTAGAATGGAATGATAAAATGGCCAACTCTAGGTAGTGGACTCTAAAAAATATACACCCACCCATTAGAACATTTTGTAGGTTTTAGTCGACTTTGGTAGGTTATTTCTTAAATTTTGGTAGGAAATAATTTTCTTGAGTACCAACACTGGTCAGGATTTGGTCTGTGCCTTGTGGCTTGCACCCTGTTAAAATGTTTTCTGCAACCCTTCCTTAGACTAACCAGTTCTGGCGATCTCTGTTGGCGCCTTGGTTTGGCTCTAGGTCATTCTGACATTAGGGAGTCATTGAGGGCCTTTGTGATCCGCTTGACCATTATGTCTATGTCCTCCGTAGTTTTCACTTCCTTTCCATCTCTAGAGGGGATAGTCGTGCTGAATGCATGCCGAAATTTATCCCAATCCCCTTTTCTTCTGTTTAGCCGAGGGAACACTTCTGCAGCATCCTCTCCAAGGCTGAATCTCATAGTTGATAAGATAAGCTGTGATCGCCAACACTTTCCAGTCTCATATGCTTCCGCTGATATTATCTCATACAAAGGTAGCATCTAGTACCTGCTGGTGGTTGAGATTTATCTACAGAAATCGGACCTCAGTCAGCTTGCAGAACTTTTACCGCTGTTGCGAGACGAGGCTACTTCTGAGTCCGCCATGATTTCATCCACACAAAATTCGTTCGAACTTGACATAATGAGACGGCTTACGCATCCAGGAGCAGTTGAGGAAGCAATGGAATCACTCTTTAGGATATTGGACACTTGAGGTGTGGTCGATTCTTCCTTAGATACTTCACTAGCTGCTGCCGTCAAAGTTCTTTTAAAGTTCCAACCTTCCTCGCTAGCGCACAACTTAAAACCAATCCAACCGGATAATAAAATCACACAGGGCTTGTTGGGTGGTCATCGGTTGCGAAATTTAAAAATATTCAAATTTGGTGCTAAAGTAAATTCAATTCAAGGCTATTTTATCCCTTACAATAAATATGCCTGTCGCAAATATTTGCTAACAGATGCTGCTTTGGATTGAGCAAGCAGTTGAAGAGCAAAGTCACCTCTCGATAGACGAAAATCACTCTTTACAAGGCTCTGATACAGCCTTTGCTGTTGTATGGAGTACTTGGAGTATTTGAGAGAAAGATCCTTCGTAAAATGTATGGACGGCTTATGACGCTGTACGGCTGGGTTCGAATTCTGGCGAGACCATCATACAATTTTCAGCGGTGGTTATACCCTCCTTATCCTGGCAACATTTGTGAGGTACTTTGCCATGTAAAAACTTCTCTTCAAAAGAGGTGTCACACTGCGGCATGCCGTACTGACTCGGCTATAAAAAGGAGTGCCCTTATCATTGAGCTTCAACTTGAATCGGACTGCACTCATTTTCCCCTTTTCCATTATTGGAAGTTCATGGACAAATTTGCATTTGCATCATAAAGATCGATCATCCGAATTAGGGTTTGAACGGCGCGCTTATTGCTCGATTTCATTGAAATTTCGAACTGTTACTTGGATAGAGCTTCTCGGTCACTGAACCAAATATGATTAAGATAGGACTATATTTGGATATTAATATGGATAGAGTAGTGTTATAAGAAATGTTGATACTAAATCTATCCATAGTGTTGGGTAACAAAAGTTTGGCCGAACTTAATTTATTTTTACTTGTTTTAATATCCACTTTTCGTAATTTGATACAGTTAAGTGTTTAATCTAGCTTTGCCAATGATATTCATCAAAATTATCTCCAGCATTGTCTTTGTCTCTCCATGACAATTTAATTAAAATAAAATTCCACGCTGGACCAAACACTGAAAACAAAAACAAAAAAATACCAAGAGAGACCAAATGACATGCGAGTACTTTGTTTGCTTTATTTTATTTTTTTTTTAATTTAATCAAGTCGCCCATTGGCAATTTCCCTTGGGGTGGCATTTTCTTATCGAATTCTTGTATCACATTTCCTTCGTCTACTTGAGTTCCACTTCCTTCATTAAGTCCATTAATTTCTTATGGGTATTTTTTTATACAATTTGTCTTCTCATTGCTTACTTTCTCGTACATGCGTGTGTGTTTGCGTTCATGTTTTTTGGAGGGTGTAAGGATATCAGAAGGATAATGTTTTAAGTAAAATCCTGGAGCTGTTTTAAAATGACCACATTTACAGATGAGACTATAATGAGGGTGGTATGTAAAATTAGGTAGCGATATTAATGAGCGGGTCTTACTTACTTTACTTTAATTGGCTATGACAGAATATTTGTTCCACTAGCCGAACGTAGAATAGTGTTCCAAGCGCCTCGATCTTCTGCGCTTATTCTAAAATCTCTGACACCAAGTTTCGAGGTGTCTCCCACCACTTGATCTTTCCATCGGGCTTTTGGTCTTCCCGGTTTGCGTGCACCACTGTGTGTTGCCTTCAAAAGACTTCTTTGCTGGAGCTTCTTTATCTATTCTGACAACATGACCTAGCCAACGCAGCCGTTGTATTTGGATGCGTGTAACTATGCTATCGTCGTCATACAGCTCGTAGTTTGCCTATATTCTCCATTAACGCAACCTGGTCTATATATTTTACGAAGAATCTTTCTCTCAAACACTCCAAGCACTGCCTCGTCTGCATTCACAAGTACCCATGCCTCAGAACCATATAACAGCACGGGTAGAATCAGTTTCTACTATAGTGTAATCTTCGTCTGTCGAGAGGTGGCCTTGTTTCTAAACTGCTTACTTAGTCCAAAGTAGCATCTGTTTGCCAGTATTATTCTTCGCTTTATCTCAAAATTGGTTTCATTCGTTTCGGTTACGGCGGTGCCGAGGTAGATAAAGTTACTGACTATCTCAAAGTTGTGGTTCCCAACTTTCTCCATGTTCTTTATCTGCTCGGTTGTACAAGGCGTTTTGAGAGTTGAAACCATCCATTTCGTTTTATCTCCATTTACTGCCAGTCCCATTTTCACTGACTTTCTTTCGATTCTTTCAAAGGCTGCAGTTACTACTTCCGGTGGCCGACCTATAATGTCGATGTCGTCGACATAGGCGAGTTGCATGTGTTCTCTTGTGATTAGTTTGCCATATCTACTCACATCTGCATCGCGTATAATCTTCTCCAACAGGATATTAAAGAGATCACACGATAGGCTGTCTCCTTGTTTGAAACCTCGTTTGGTATTAAATGGATTGGAGAGACTCCTTCCTATTCTTACTGAGGAACGCGTATCAGCAAGTGTCATCCTGCAGAGTCTTATTAATTTTGCAGGGATACCAAACTCAGATATGGCTTGAAATACCTTTGAACGTATAGGGCTGTCGAAAGCGGCTTAGTAATCAACAAAGAGATGGTAGGTGTTGATTTGTCCATCTCAAGTCTTTTCCAGGATTTGGCGCGGAGTGAATATCTGGTCTAGGGTGGATTTACCAGGACTAAAGCAAGGTCTAAAGCCGCAGGTTTTAATCTTTCACACAGTACGCTCGAGTGTATCTTGTATGCGGTGGGTAGAAGACTTATTCCTCTGTAGTTAGCACATTCCGTTTGTCTCCTTTCTTGTGTACGGGACATAGTATGCTGGGGTTCCAATCATCGGGTATGCGTTCTTCTAGCCAAATTTCGCAAATAAGCTGATGCATACGCCTTATCAGCGTGTCGCCTACGGTCTTAAATAGTTCAGCGATTAACCCGTCGGCTTCTGCTGCCTTGTTGTTCTTTAGTCGGGTCACTGCTACCCCCATATAAACCGATCCTCCGATTTAGGGTCTTAGGCCCATAAAAGCCACATTTATAACCCGATTTTGATGAAATTTGGGACAGTGAGTTGTGTTAGGTCCTTCGATATCCTTCGTTAATTTGGCCTAGATCGGTCCAGATTTGGATATAGCAGCAATATAAACCGATCCTGCGGTTAAGGATCTTAGGCCCATAAAAGCCACATTCATTTTCGGATTTTGCTGAAATTTTGGACATTGAGTTGTGTTAGGCCCTTCGACATCTTTTTTTGATTTGGCCCAGATTGGTCCAGATTTGGATATAGCTGCCATATAGACCGATCCTGCGGTTAAGGGTCTTAGGCCCATAAAAGCCACATTTATTTTCGGATTTTGCTGAAATTTCGGACAGTGAGTTGTGTTAGGCCCTTCGACATCTTTTTTTGATTTGGCCCAGATTGGTCCAGATTTGGATATAGCTGCCATATAGACCGATCCTGCGGTCAAGGGTCTTAGGCCCATAAAAACCACATTTATTTTCGGATTTTGCTGAAATTTCGGACAGTGAGTAGTGTTAGGCCCTTCGACATCTTTCTTTGATTTGGCCCAGATTGGTCCAGATTTGGATATAGCTGTCATATAGACCGATCCTCCGATTTAGGGTCTTAGGCCCATAAAAGCCACATTTATTATCCGATTTTTCTGAAATTCGGGACAGTGAGTTGTCTTAGGCCCTTCGACATTCTTCTTCAATTTGGCTCTGATCGGTTTAGATTTGGATATAGCTGCCATATAGACCGATTTCACGATTTAAGGATTTGGGCTCATAAAAAAACATATTTATTGTCCGATGTCGACGAAATTTGTGACAGTGAGTTAAGTTAAGCCCTTCACCGGATTTTGATGAAAGGTGGTTTATATATATACCCGAGGTGGTGGGTATCCAAAGTTCGGCCCGGCCGAACTTAACGCCTTTTTACTTGTTCTTTCTGCGGAATAGACGTTTCTCCTCTCTCCTTTTCTCCCGATACCATGGAAAATGCCGTGAAATCCGTACCGAAGCCTCCTCCAAAAAACTCATGGTACGACCAAGAGTATCGAGATGTTACTGAAGCCAAGAATGCGGCATATAGAGCAACCCTGCAATCAGTAGCACCGCGCCAGATCCGCATCTATATCCTACATCTGGCGCGGTGCTACTGATTGCAGGGTTGCTCTATATGCCGCATTCTTGGCTTCAGTAACATCTCGATACTCTTGGTCGTACCATGAGTTTTTTGGAGGAGGCTTCGGTACGGATTTCACGGCATTTTCCATGGAGTGGACAATGGTTTGCCATTGCGTCATTATATCATCGGTACAAGGAGTGCTTTCATTAATCAGTTGGGTCAGTCGAGTGGAGTATGCCGCTGCCATTTTTTGTGTTTGCAACTTTTCATTGTCCAGCTTCCGTCCAGTGTCAGATAGTACTTTCCTCACCATGTTCAAACGGTTGCGAACCTTTTTTGCAACCAGGTAATGATCCGCATATATATTCGTTCTACGGATCGGTCGTACATCTAACACGCTGGATGAATGCCTTCCATCTATTGCAACGTGATCAATTTGGTTCCTCGTGTTTTAATCGGGTGACAGCCATGTGGCTAATCGACATATATTGCACAGTATGATAGAATGTGGGAGGCCAACAATCCCTTCTTCAAGTTTACATAAAATCTATTCTTCTGAGTTCTCAACGTTGTAATTCAACCAAGAAATCTTCCTAAAGAAAAGAATAAATAGAATTTGGAAGGCCAACAATCCCTTCTTCAAGTTTACATAAAATTTATTTTCTTGAGTTCTCAACGTTGTAATTCAACCAAGAAATCTTCCTAAAACATAAATACATCAAATTCGCCAAATCTTATCCTAATCTCATTGATGGTAAGTAGGCAAATCGTTGCTGTTTAAACAGGGCAAATAATTCTAATGAAATTGCTGCTTAACCTCTATACACCACCGCTGACTTTGACCAAGCCCTTGTGCTTCTTCATAATTGACTATTTGGGCACTGGGTTGCTGGGGTCATTGAATGCTGATATACTTAAGTAATCGAGATGGCATTGTGTCCATGTTAATAGCATTATTATCTCTCTTAAATGTTCGCTTTTCATATTTCTGTATGCCCATGTGTGTGTGTGTGTTAGGGCTTACAATGTTTCATTAAGTATTGTGTCCTTGTGGGGACTCACAATTTTGTATAGGAGAAGGCGGAAGGATTTCTCAATGTCATTAACTTTGATATTTTTATTCCAATGTGTATGACGGTATAAGAGGATGTGTGAAAATATGAGTGTTTGTGTAAAAGATTGGGGAGCAACTCCCATTGTAAACTTGTTAGGGCCTTCACAATAAAGTATTTTACGGCTGAATTTTGAATACTTTTGCACTCGGAAATTTTTGACAAATAAGCTTCTTTTGAGAAAAATGATGGGATTTTGTTACGATGGGCGCACATCACTTTTATACCCACCACCATAGGATGGGGGTATACTAATAAAGTCGTTCTGTTTGTAACAACTCGAAATATTGATCTAAGACCCCATAGAGTATAAATATTTCTGATCTTCTAGGCGTTTTGAGTCGATTTAGCCATGTCCGTCTGTCGAAATCACGGTAGCGGCCGAACGCTTAAAATTTTGCCTAGATACTTACTATTGATGTGGGTCATTGGGTATTGCAAATGGGCTATATCTGTTCAGATTTGGATATAGCTCCCACATAAACCGATCTCCCGATGTCACTTCTTGAGCCCCTGGAAGCCACAATGTTTGTCCGATTTGGCTAAAATTTTGGACGTAGTGTTCTGTTATGACTTTTAGCATTTGTGCCAAGTACGGTCCAAATCGGTCTATAACCTGGTATGGCTCCCATAGAAACCGATCTGCCGATTTGACCTTTTGAGACCATACAAGCCGAAATCCGATGAGGCTGAAATTTTGCATGCGGTGTTCTGTTGCGACTTCCAACAACTTGAAATTGGTTTGTTATGACTTTCAACAACTGTGCTAAGTATGGTCAAAATCGGTTCATAACCAGATATAGCTGTCATGTAAACCCATTTTTGATCTTGATTTCTAGAGCCGCTAGAGGGTGTAATTCTTATCCGATTTGGCAACAACAACTTCCAATAATTCTGCTAAGTTTGGTCTAAATCGGGTTATAACCTAATATAGCTCCCATAAAAACCTATCTCCCGATTTGAGGATCAAGAGTTCACAATTCGATTAGGCTAAAATTTGTTACCACGTTTGCCTATAAAGAATACTTGACAAATGCTATCCACGGTGGAGTGTATATAAGATTCTCATCTCACAATTTGGAGAAATGTAGCATAATCTGTAAAGATAGTTCAATTTTGTACGTTTTAGTACTAATAAATCTTCTGGTCATCTAACTTACTCCTGGGTGTACCTGTATCCAAAGTTTGATGGATTTAACTCAATCATTGAAAAAAACACAATTTTATATGTTTAGCTTTAATTCAATCTATAAAGAATGTACCATTTTGTACGTTTTAGAAACTACCTACGTTTTAGTTTCAAATAAATATTCTGGTAGCTCGAGACGTACTTTCAGGGTGTACCAGTAGAAAAATTTGAACGTTTTAGTACCAAATCATATGAACTTCAAAAGGTTTTCTAGGCAACCGATCAGTATTGTCGAAATGTGATTGTATCACAATTTTGAGAGCTGTAGCTCAATCTGTAAAAAAAGTACCAAAATATACAAATTTCAGAAAAATCTTCTATTCGTCCGATAAATACTGTCGAGGTTTAACTCTATCACAATTTGAAGAGCTGTACCTCAACCTGTAAAGAAAGTAAAAATTTGTGCAGTTTAGTACCAAAATGAACGAATTTCAAGAAAATATTCTAGGCACCAAACATTTACTACCAAAATGTACTTGTATCGCAAATATCGGAGCCCTAGCTGTCGCCGATCTTTGTAGACAAAGATAAGCTATTACGTATTATTTCGCACTATTTTTGGTACCAAAATGTACGAATTTCGCAGAAACATTCAATCGCCCTAAATATATATCCTAACTGTGCCCACATGCTAAATTTCACAGCTCTAGCTCAATCCATAAAGAAAGGTACCAATTTCGGTACTAAATGTACGTTTTCTCTCATTTCGAGAACTATTTTTAATTTTTTCTCTCCACCTTCATTTGTACACAATAGCATCCTCTAGACCAAATTTCGAAGTTCTAGCTTTACCCGTTCGCTCTGGGAAAAGTTCACTTATTTAGTACCTGTTTGGTACTTTTTAGTACCTTAATGTCCAGAAGTCCAAAAACTCATTAACCCTCCCAAATTTAGGTTGCCTTCAAACCTTATTTTTTCGAGACGTTCTTTGAGTCCAAAAACATTTTCCTAACACTCTCTGTTCGCCCTGTGTAAACATGTACTATTTTGGTACATTTTAGTACCTTATCGTACGAATATCATTAAATCTCGCCTTATTTACCCCTGTTCCTAATTGGAATGTTCGTGGGCAAAATTTGAAATTTTTTTATTGTTTCTGGAATAAAAAGATGCTGGCGCTGATGACGTGGCTATTGTGGTTAGGGAAAAGTTCCCCAGCACTCTTAGAGATATACTACAAGAAGCCCTATATTCGAAAGCGAAGTGGGCTACCAAAAGTCGTTTAGTTATAAATCCATCGAAGAAGATGTTGTTCTTTTCAGCAGGAGATGCAAATTACTCGCAGTGGCAGCTGTCTCCTTGGCATCTCCACGGGGGCCATTTAGGTGAAAAGTATATAATAGCTCTTCACCCCGGTCTGAAGTGGAATATTGGAGCTACCCAGGTATCGTTTGGTTTTGGGATTTCCTTGGCAATTGATTTCTTGGGTACGACACAACGTTGTATAAAAGCTGGATAATCGATGTGTATCAGGAGTTTGATGGGGATGGTACGAAGGACGGGAGGACGGGTGATGAAACGATGGATGGATGAGTGGTTAGTAGGCTGCATCGCAAAGGTCGGTGAGCTGATTGCGGCTGGACCACGAAGTTGCGGAGCTGGTCGGAAGGAGGTGGATGTGATGGTGTGGATGGGTGAAGCGATATGACGAAGGCTGGATGAGTGGTTGGTAGGCTGCATCGAAAAGGTCGGTGAGCTGAAGGCGGCTGGACCATGAAGTTTCAGAGCTGCTCGAAAGGAGGTGGATGTGGCGAAGAAGGGTGAAGCGATGGGACGACGGATGGATCAGCAGTTAATAGGCTGCATCGAAAAGGTTGGTGAGGTAAAGACGGCTGGACCATGAAGTTGCGGAGCTGGTCGGAAGGAGGTGGATGTTGTGGTGTGGACGGGTGAAGCGATATGACGAAGGATGGATGAGTGGTTGGTAGGCTGCATTGAAAAAGTCGGTGAGCTGAAGACGGCTGTATCATGAAGTCTTTGAGATGGTCGAGTGGGTGTGTGTGATTGAAGTTCGTGTGTTTTGAAAGTTTTAACACGGTGTCGCTGTTATTCCTTGTGACTAACATACTATATACCGTGTGGGTGAATGTTTCGGTGGCACTACAGTTTTGGCTCAGATTTGAGTTGAGCCATTTTGGGTTATGCCACCTAATTTTGGACTGGTTCTGAATGACGTGTTGCTACGCGATGGAGTTTACATCACCCCCTAGGTGACCAGCCCAGAACTGTCTGGAGTTCAACTGAAAGTAGTTGGACTACGTGGTCGAACCAGAGTCTTTAATCAGGTACAACGGGAGTCAGGAGCCCCTGGAACTTTGGTTCCAGCTTGACTATTGATGAGTCCCCACTTGGGAGCAACTGTGGTTTAACAACTAAAATCGCAGGAAGGGCATTTCGATGCTCGGTGTGGAGTTGCATGTACTCAACCGGGTGCCTTGACCCATTGAACGGAAAGAGGACACTTCCAAACAAAGCGAACTCGAATTGGTACTCATGCTAGCTTTGGCTATGTATGAACTGCAGGATTAAGCCATAGTGGCATGTGCCTGCATTAAACACCAGAATGCTTCGGTTAAGTACAAATCCTTGGTTTTTGCTGGACAGGAAATTGAATTTCAAATTGAACTTTTTGGGAAGTGCAAGAAAGGCAACTCTTACCCTTTGCACCTGCAAGTGAGCTATTGGGAAAAGTTGGGGTCTAAGCCACGTGCCATGCCTACTTCGCTAGACCTGCAACGCTATATGGTGTTGTGATTTGGTGGACGGCATTTCAAAATCATTTCCTTCTACTGTTACAGCAAACATTTTTGCTGTCTTTACTAAAAACTTTATCTGAGTGTAGGGACACAGTGTAATCCTTGATATAATGCCCAATCTTCCACCCAGTGTGGATAACCTAACCTAACCTAATTTCGTAAGCCGCCTTTTGATAAAATGTTTTGCACCACTATTCCTGATAGAACCTATTAGAACTACAATACTCCTCGTAGTAGAAGGTACATTGACTTCGAATAGAACGTACATTTACATCTAGATGACCAAGTGGGCTTTGGGGTATACTTGGAATAACTAGGATCGGTCATATCAAGAAGGTTACCCGACCAATTTTGTGTCGGTAGCAAGCGGAGATCCTTGAAATTAAAGAGGTGGTGGAATGACTAAGATATAGTGCCATAATGACGATTGGCATAAATACGTATGCTCTCCTGCAGCCAGACAGTAATTAAATCTCTGGGGCATGTAGTTATGAATTCAAAAACCGCCCGACTGTCGCAGATCTCTGAACAGTTCAATATTCACCTGTTCTGGGTGCCGGGCCGCAGAGACATCCCAGGGAACTGTAGAGCAAACGAGCTTGCGAGACTTGGAACTACCTTTCACATTCCAGAGAAACTACAATAATGGGCTAGAACAGACGTCGTGACAGGTCGTTGTCTGATCGGAAAAAAATGCTGATAGGCTGAAGGTTGCAAGTAAAGACATCTGTAGAAGCTAGAAGACATATCGAGAAACATGGAACTATAGAATATCTGCAAAGTGAGTCCCTCACTGGCAAGCCGGAGGATTTTTACTTTGGGTGCTCTTTTCTCTGAGGTCTTGTCTGAACTAGCAGATGTGAATATTCGGATATGGGCTTTTAAAACGAACTGGATGATTGAACGGTAGAAACTAGAAGGCATCCTCCATCTACTGTTCCTGTGGTAACACAGAGGTCGAAAAGACTCGTCGCAGAGGTCGAAGTGACTCTAATCGCAGACTGCCTATTACTATCGGTTTGTATTGATGAAAGTTGTCAAGGCCTGCCACCAAGGCCTTTTTTTATATCCATCGCCAGACCTTCATGTATATTGACTGACTAAAATTGTATGCTGCTATGCGCGTTGGTCTTGTATCCTTTAAGAGTTTGTTTGTATTCTTTCTTAAGTTCTTCATATTCAATGAAGCGCAGAAATAATTGTCTTAAGCATTCAATGAAATGATAATAATGCAAACAAATGGAATTTTTTGTAACTTCCAACAATAAGGAAGATGTTTGTATTGGCATTGGTGTGCAGTCGAACTCTCTCTCTCCCTATCGCTCTCTCTCTACCAATTTCTTAGATTGTGGGCGAGATTCAAGGATATTACGAATATATTGGTTTTTGCAATGCTGCCCTAGTGGCGTGATGTAGCATTGAATGGGAATCCGAGTGTGTAGAGTAATAGAAATGGGATTTAGCAAAATGGAATCCTTATAACTTTCTTTAATTAATAATATTCTCATGACGATGACGATGATGCTGATGTCAATCCATATCTAGAATGAAGGAAACATGCAGTTGTATTTAAAATTGTTTCAGAGAACAAATTCTTAGAGAATTTAAAATTTATGCATTCAATTATGTTTTGTGTATATTTGGGTAAATTAATGCGATTAGCATTAATTTACCCAAATATATCACTTGGCCATAATTACTTAATCGAATTGGCACAAGGGACGTTCTTCATACACAAGAAAATCGTTCACATGTAATATAATAGCCAGCTGGGAAAATAATTATGGCCATTAAGGACTAATGAAGTCAAATTTGGAGATACGTTTATATGAAGCAGAGGTGGAAATATCAAATAATGAGGCCATTAAGAATAAATGGAATGAAAGTCTAAATAAGTAAAAACTTGTTTAGTTCGGCTGGGTCGAATCTTATATGCCCTCCAACATAGATCGCATTTGTCAAGTTCTTTGCCCGGTATCTCCTTATAGGCAAACAATGAATAACGGATAAGAATTGCTATGCTATTGGAGCTATATCAGATTATAAACGAATTCATACCATACTTGATTTCGATGTTGGAGATCATAATAGAAGTCATTGTGCAAAATTTCAGCCAAATTCTATAAGAATTGCGGCCCATAGGGGCTCAAGAAATCGGGAGATCGGATTATATTGGAGCGGTATCAGGTCATAGATCGATTTATACTATTGAGTTGCCCAAAAATTATTGCGGATTTTCCATATAGTCGGCGTTGACAAATTTTTTCACAGTTTGTGACCCTGTAATTGCATTCTTTCTTCTGTCAGTTATCAGCTGTTACTTTTAGCTTGCTTTAGAAAAAAAGTGTAAAAAAGTATATTTGATTAAAGTTCATTCTAAGTTTTGTTAAAAATGCATTTACTTTCTTTTAAAAAATCCGCAATTACTTTTTCGGCAACCCAATATATTGTGCACGCATATTGTTGTTGTACCAAATTTGAGCCAAATTGGATAAGAATTGCAGACGCTAGACGCTCAAGAAGTCAAGATCCAGGATCGAGTTATATGGCAGCTATATCAAAACATGGTCGGAAATTATAGGAAGTATTCGTGCCAAATTTCAAGCGCCTAGCTTTACTTTAATTGGCTGACAGAACATTTGTTCCACTAGCCGAACGTAGAATAGCCTTCCAAGTGCCTCGATCTTCTGAGCTCATTCTAAAATTTCTGACACCAAGTTTCGAGGTGTCTCCCACCACTTGATCTTTCCATCGGGGTTTTGGTTTTCACGGTTTGCGTTTTCCAATGTGTTTGGCTGCAAAAGATTTCTTTGTTGGAGCTTCTTCGTCCATTCTGACCATATGACGCAGCCGTTGTATTTTGAAACTGAAGCCAACGACGTCATACAGCTCGACGCCTGCATTCTCCATTAACGCAACCTGGTCCATATATTTTACCAAGAATCTTTCTCTCAAACACTCCAAGTACTGCTTCGTCTGCATTCACACAAGTACCCAGGCCTCAGAACCATATAACAAAACGGCTAGTATCAGTGTCTAGCATAGTGTAATCTTCGTCTGTCAAGAGGTGGCCTTGTTTCCAAACTGCTTACTTAATCCAAAGTGGCATCTGTTTGCCAGTATTATTCTTCGCTTTATCTCAAAACTGGTGTCATTTGGTTCAGTTACGGCGGCGCCGAGGTAGATAAAGTTGTTGAGTATCTCAAAGTTGTGGTTCCCAACTTTCCCCATTTTCTTTATCTGCTGGGTTGTACAAGGCGTTTTGGGAGTGGAAACCATCCATTTCGTCTTATCTCCATTTACTGCCAGACCCATTTTCACTGATTCTCTTTCGATTCTTTCAAAGGCTGCAGTGACTACTTCTGGCGATCGAACTATGATGTCGATGTCGCCGGCTTAGGCAAGTAGCATGTGTTCTCTTATGATTAGTGTGCCATATCTATTCACATCTTTATCTCGTATAAAGCGCCTAGCTTTATTCCTTCGAAAGTTAGTGTGCTTTCGACAGACGTGCGGACATGGATAAATCGACTTGGAATGTTAAGAAGATCATATTCTTGATCTTATACTTTCTTTGGTCCTAGATAAATATTTCTTGTCCATCCATGTCTCAGGTATATAAGACATGCTGATACAAGCGGAGTATATCTCCCTAAGCCAAGCAGCTGGTCTATCGGACACAGCTTGAAATTCATTCGTTGATACATCATCAGGTCCTGGCAGTTTAAAGCAGTCAAAACTTTTTATCGCCTATAGGATTTTCAACTTAGGCTTCACATTAACCCAACAATTTCCGACGAAAGCATATCAGTGACAACCTCTTCTGGTGCCATGTTGTCCTTTGGAGAGTTTTCCGGGATATTTGTGTCAACGAACAGTTCTATTTTTTGTCACTCCACATATGCCATTATTTTCCTGATTTCTGAGTGTATCCTACCGTAATAGGTCTTGAGGCGAGCAATTCCATAGACAAGAGACCTCAGATGAGTCTTCTATGGAGCTGCAGAATTCCAGCCAGGATTTATATATCATATATACTCCGCAGTTCCCACTTCCCTTTCAGGCCTAGAGGCGAAGTCGTGCAGAATGTATGCCGAAATTTATACCAATCCGCCTTTCTTCTGTTTAGCCGAAGGATCACATCTGCCGTATTATCTACTGAAATTAATGTAGCGATTATTAGAAAAGATGTGGTCGTATAACACTTCCCAGTCACATATCCTTCCGCAAGAGGAAACATTTGTACATTCTGTCGGTTGAGCCGCCCCGCCACTGTGCGAGTTTGTTTTTGCAAAAATCATACCTTTTAAACCGAATAAGATAATTGAATGGTTTAAACGGCATATGAAAGATAAGTGCTCAGCCTATGAAATTATTGTCTGAAAAGGGTGCTACGCTTTCGTTGTCTAGCGTTCAAAGCTGTCAATACAACTTCCAACAGATGCACAGAATCATGTGCATAATGGAAGTAGTGTAATTGTTGCAGAAAAAAAGTTTGTCATCACGGGAAAACATGCATTGGGAAAAAGTACAGCTAATAGACAGGGTTGTCGAGCGTAGTTAATGTAATCAGAATTAGTAAACAATTAGTGCCACAATTCCAAAAATGCCGACGATACCTTGACTCAAATCTTAAAAAAAATTTGTAGCTCCAATATCTCATAAACCATTGAAGATATTCAGGGATAGGGATATTTTGCGAACTCTTTCGTTTGCAAGGAGAATCATGACAATCATGACCAATATAAACGTCCCCATGTCAGTCTTCGGATCTCCTAGGGTCTCCAAATTTTGCATACTTATTGCAAGAAATTTATGGTCAAGGAAGCCTTGAGGAGCTTTAAACCGTTTAAGTCATCCGGACCTGATGGAATATTTCCGGCGTTACTATAAAAGGATACAGACTATCTGGCGCCTCGTCTGGCTAAAATTTTCACAGCGTGCCTAGGACTTGCATATACTCCGAAAGCTTGGCAGGAGGCAAGGGTGGTGTTTATACCCAAACCCGGCAAGGCAAGTTATGCGACACCAAAGACCTGTAGGCCCATAAGCCTTACGTCCTTTCTACTCAAAACCATGGAACTTATTGTGGATACCATTCTAAAGGACATTCAGCGAACTGCTCAAATACTAACAGCATGGCTATATCAAGAGAAGGTCGGTGGAGACTGCCTTGCATAAAATAGAAGAATCCTTTGATGCAAATACGTACATTAGCGGTTTGCATTGACATCGAGGTGGCGTTTTACAATGTGCGGACCGACACATTGATCCAATCCTTAGACCAGTACCGGTTACATATAAGGGAGAAAGTGGCCCAAGGCACGCCACTGGGCAGCATTTTATCGCCACTCCTTTGGGTGACCACCATAAATGATTCCAATCTGATGCACCACATTTCCTCAAGAAAATTATTTCGATATCTGACAAGGTCAAATACTTAGGTGTGATCTTGGATAGGAAACTGAATTGGAAGTGTCACATTCAGGAGAGTACCGAGAAGGCTCACAGGTGTTGGGCCCTATGTAGACGGGCCGTAGGCTCGAAATGGGGCCTGAATCCGAGGATAGTCCACTGGCTCTACAGGAGCGTTATTACAAATATACTTACTCACCCCTCTGTAGTTTGGTGGACTGCTATGGAGAAAAAGTGCAACATTAGGACCTATATGTTGTCTTGGTATAGGCGAAGCAATGAGGACCACGCCCACTAGGGCACTAGAGACTATACTAGGTATCCGACCCATTGACATACAGATTAAGTGTGAGGCAGCCATTGCGGCTATGAGACCTTAGGCGATGGGAGTATGGATTGGGGATGGGAGCAGCTCATACCATCGCAGTATAATCGAGGCGATTATAGGAAACCTGGAAGGTATGAAGGTACGGAGTAAGGTGAAGGCCAGAGCACTGCCCGACGTCTTTCGGATGTAACACAGTGGAACAGCGAAACAGTCGTTAGGACTGCGAAAATCCTATGTGGTGATCCGGATCGTGAGAGGACGAGTCTATTACTGAAAGGAAGTAAGAAGGAGGTCAGTATAGCTTTTGCTATCTTCTACGAGCTCACTTATGCAAAATACAAAATACCGATCTCTCGATTTAGGGTTTTGGGCCCACAAAAGGCACATTTATTGTCCGCGGAGTTGTGTTAGACCCTTAGATATCTTTTTATACCCTCCACCATAGGATGGGGGTATACTAATTTCGTCATTTTGTTTGTAAACATCGAAATATGCCTCTAAGACCCAATAAAGTATATATATTCTTGATCGTCGTGACATTTTAAGTCAAACTAGCCATGTCCGTCCGTCCGTCTGTCTGCCGAAAGCATGCTAACTTTTGAGGGAGTAGAGCTACCCGCTTGAAATTTTGCACAAATACTTCTTTTGGTGTAGGTCGGTTGGGATTATAAATGGGCCAAATCGGTCCATATTTTGATATAGCTGCCATATAATCCAATCTTGGGTCTTGAATTCTTGAGCCTTTATAGGGCGCAATTCTCGACCGATTTGGCTGAAATTATGCACATAGTGTTTTGATATCACTTCCAACAACTGTGCGAAGCTTGGTCCAAATCGCTCCATACCCTGATATGCCATATAAACCGATCTGGGATCTTGACTTCTTGAGCCTCTAGAGAGCGCAATTCTCATCCGATTTGACACAGATTTTGTACAACGGCTTCTCCCATGGCCTTCAACATGCGTGTGCAATATGGTCTGAATTGATCTATAGCTTGACACAGCTTCCATATAAACCGATCTCCCGATTTTGCTTCTTGAGCCCCGAATCGGACTATAACTTGATATAGCTCCACCTCCTCCTCCATCCATTATCATTATTCTTTGTTTGCCTAAAAAGAGATACTGCGCAAAGAACTCGACAGATGCGATCCATGGTGGAGGGTACATAAGATTCGGACCGGCCGAACTTAGCACGCTCTTACTTGTTTAAATTTGGATCAGATCGGCCCAGATTTAGATATAACTGCTATAAATACCTATCTGCGGTCCATATTTTGATATAGCTGCCATATAGTCTAATCTCTCGATTTAAAGTCCTGACCTATATCTCGATTTAAGTAAAAAGTAATATGACGAAAATCTTTCGCTTTCGTGTTTTAAGGCTTTACTGCTTTTTGAATAACCTTTGTGTTCCTCCATCCCACGTGTGTGTACGACATGCTGATACAATCAGAGCCAGAGCCAAGGACCCAGTCTATCGGGCACAACTTGTAATTCAACCAGTGAAGCATCATTAGGGCCTGGCGACTTAAAGGAGTCCAAACTTTTTACCACCCAAAGATTTTCGACTTGGACAGAATTTCCCTAATAACCTCCGATGCATGCATATCGGGGACAATCTCTTTTGGCGCCACGTTTTTCATTGGAGGGTTTCCCGGAAAATGTGGTTCAAGAAGTAGTTCTAGTGTTTCTTCACTAGACATTGTCCAGGCATTCTCTGACTTCTGAATGCATCCTACCGCAATAACTTTCGAGGGTAGGGTCTTTCTTAGAATACAGGCTTCAGGTGTTTCCTTCCTGGAGCGGCTGAATTCCACCCAGGATTTGTTCTGAACCTTTTTCAGCTCACCCTTGCATTTTCTTCGCTCAGCCTTATAGAAGTGCAAGTCGTGTGGTGCCCTTGTGGCTTTCGCCCTGTTGAAGAGTTTTCTGCAACTCTTATTCGGACCCAACAGTTCGGGGCCCCACCATGGCAGTCTTTATTTTTTCCTTGGTTTGGCCTTGGACATGCTGACAAAAGCGATTCATTAAGGCCCTTTGTGATCCACTCGGCCTTTATATCTAATGGGTGATTTTTTAGCTATTATTTTTTTGGTAAAACTGGTTTAAACAGCTCACGTCCGTTTCGTGTTTTGTTTCACTCTAAAACATCTTCAGTTTGGTCTACCATTTAGCTATGAATCTTCTTATTAACAAAAAACGATTGCAAATTATTGCGTGCCCTGTTAAAAAAGATCATCGCGCGTTCTTCCATTTTACGACGAAGCTTATATTTGGCTCAATGGATACGTAAAAAGGCAGAATTGTCGATTTTGGAGTGAAGATCAGTCAGAAGAATTGGAGGAGCTACCAATGCATCCAGAAAAGTCACAGTTTGGTTTATGGGCTGGTGGCATCATTGGACCGTATTTCATCAAAGAGGATGCGAATCGTAACGTAACTGTGAATGGTGAGAGCTGATTTGCATGACATGTGGTTTCCACAAGACGGTGCCACATGCCACACAACACGCGATTTATTGAGAAGCGAGGCAGTGAACATTTTATTTCCCGTTCGGGAACGGTCAATTGGCCGCCATGCGATTTAATGCCTTTAGACTATTTTCTGTGGGGATTGTTAAAGCTCAAGTCTATAGAGACAAGCCCGCTTCAATTGACGCATTGGAAGACAACATTGAAGTATTTATTAGTGAGATACCGGCCGAAATGTTGGAAAGAGTATGCCAAAATTGGACTAAGCGGATGGACCATTTGAGAAGCAGTCACGGTCAACATTTGCATGAAATAATCTTCAAACATTAAACTATGTGGACCGTACCATCGATTCAAATAAGGATTTCATGCATTTTTCTGAATTTTTTTGTTGAAAATTTTTCCTATAACCTATAACTTTCCTATAAAAAATCACCCTTTATATCCTCAGCAGTTTCTACTTCCGTTTCAGCTCTAGAGGGGATAGTCATGGAGAATGTATGCCGAAATTTATACCAAGCAGCCTTCTTCTCTTTAGCCGAGGGACCACATCTGCCGTATTTTCTCCAAAGCTGAATCTAATATAGCGATTATCAGAGAAGCTGTGATGGTCCAACACTTCTCAGTCCCATATTCTTCCGCTGATACAAAGGTAACATATGTACCTCCTGCCGGTTGGGCGGTGGGTTATATTGGGTTGCCCAAAAAGATATTGTCGGTAATATAGTAGTAATATAGTCGGCGTTGACAAATTTTTTCAACGGCTTGTGACTCTGTAATTGCATTCTTTCTTCTGTCAGTTATCAGCTGTTACTTTTAGCTTGCTTTAGAAAAAAAGTGCACGAAATTTTGTTTACATTTGTTTGTTTGGCGTCAATTTTAATATGGGTACCACATGTATTGAAAGAAATTCATTTAACAAACCGAATCAACGCTTGTGATATGCACCTTAAACGCAATGAATTCGATCCGTTTTTAAAACGAATCATAACTGGAGATGAAAAATGGATTGTTTACAACAACGTTAGTCGAAAACGATCATGGTCCAAGCATGGTGAACCAGCTCAAACCACTTCAAAGGCTGATATCCACCAAAAGAAGGTTATGCTGTCTGTTTGGTGGGATTGGAAGGGTGTGGTATATTTTGAGCTGCTTCCAAGGAACCAAACGATTAATTCGGATGTTTACTGTCAACAATTGGACAAATTGAATACAGCCATCAAGGAGAAGCGACCAGAATTGGTCAATCGTAAAGGTGTCATATTCCACCAGGACAACGCTAGACCGCACACATCTTTGGTCACTCGCCAAAAACTGAGTGAGCTTGGCTGGGAACTTTTGATGCAGTCACCATATAGCCCTGACCTTGCACCATCAGACTACCATTTATTTCGATCTTTGCAGAACTCCTTAAATGGTAAAACTTTCGGCAATGATGAGGCTATAAAATAGCACTTGGTTCAGTTTTTTGCAGATAAAGGCCAGAAGTTCTATGAGCGTGGAATACTAAATTTGCCAGGAAGATGGCAAAAGGTTATCGAACAAAATGGCAATAATACATTTGATTAAAGTTCATTCTAAAATTTTTATTAAAAATGCATTTACTTTCTTTTAAAAAATCCGCAATTACTTTTTAGGCAACCCAATATTTACACCGAGGGCTTTGGTCTGTTGCCACTGAAGTATCGCAATTGGCAAAATTTTCTATGTGAGTCTGATTAAAGCCGGCTATAATCTTACCTATACAAACTCTACATTAATGAAAATTATCTTTGCGAATTTTTTATACTCTACACCACTACTGTGGTACAGGGTATTATAACTTTTGTTTGCATTTGTTTGTAACACCCAGAAGGAAGAGAGATGGACCGCTTGATAAGTATACCGATCGGCTCAGAATCATTTATTTAGCGATTTAGCTATGTCCGTGTGTAAAAAGTACAGGTCGCAGTGGAGACGAAGCTTTTGAAATTGGAAAAAATCGGTTCAGATTTGGATATAGCTCCCATATATATATTTGTATATATTTTTGTAATGATGCAATAAAATGGTCATTTGTTAACCGATTCTCTCGAAATTTGACAGGAAGGATTTTTTTCATGATTCTCGACATTACTGGTGAATTTCATGGAAATCGGTTCAGATTCAGCTATAGCTCTCATATATATATATCGCCCGATTTTCACTCCTAGTGCCACTGCAAGCGCGTTTATTGACCAATCTTCCCAAAATTTTGCACAACGCTTTCCTCGATGACTGTCACAATATCTGAGAAGTAGCTCCCAAATATATGTTAGTCCGATTTGCAGCAATATCGCAATAAAATGGTCATTTGTTAACCGATTCTCTGGAAATTGGACAGGAAGGATTTTCTTATGACTCCCGACCTTGCTGGTGAATTTCATCGAAATCGGTTCAGATTCAGCTATAGCTCTCATATATTTTCACTCCTAGAGCCACTGCAAGCGCATTTATTGACCAACTTCCCAAAACTTCATACAACGCTTTCCTCGACGAGTGTCACAGTATCTGAGAAGTTTGCTCGAAATCGGTTCAAATTTAGATATAGCTCCGATATATATGTTCGTCCGATTTGCAGTAATATTGCAATAAAATGGTCTTTTGTTAACCGATTCTCTCGAAATTGGACATGAAGGATTTTCTTATGACTCTCGATATTACTGTTGAATTTCATGGAAATCGGTTCAGATTTAGACATAGCTCCCATATATATGTTCGTCCGATTTGCAGTAATATTGCAATAAAATGGTCTTTTGTTAAGCGATTCTCTCGAAATTCGACAGGAATGATTTTCTTATGACTCTCGACATTACTGGTGAATTTAATGGAAATCGGTTCAGATTTAGATATAGCTCTCATATATATATATATATATATATATATATATATATATATATATATATATATATATATATATATATATATATATATATATATATATGTTAACATCAAAGATGTTTGCTGGGATGTCAGCCAAACAAAAAATTCTTTATATTGGATTTCGATACCAAAAAATTGCTGATTCTATTGATTAATTCATTGACCGCTGTCAGTCAACATTGTCCGCCTGCAACAACAAACAGTGAACCATCATGATTTGTAAGCAACAATATGAAATGGTAATGGTAATGAAATGTAAGCATTTCTACAGCTAACGCAAGGGTCAACAATCCGTATCCACCAGTACCGCAGGCCAACAGCAAACACAGCAAAGCGGGTAACCTGACACCTCATGACGACAACAATAACAAAATCGTCAATCAGCAAGAAACCAATAGCAGCACCAGCAACAGCACCAACCAACAGCAGCAGCGCCAACAGCAGCACCAACCAACTTCAACCTAAGTTTAAGATTTTTGATTCAGTTCTGTAAAAGCACTCAAATTAATAAAAACAGAAATGTAGTAACTGTTAACTGGCGCCCAACAATCCATCAACGCACCCGGAGGCTGTGACCAAGGACCAAAAAAACACCCTAGAAGACCACAGAGGCTGTAGCTACAACTACCGGCTCAACACACGTCAACAAGTAAGCGGACGATTCTCCAAGTAGATTTAACGAAAGGACAACGAAATCGCCTCCATGGACGTATGGAAAATCTTTATAGGGATACATTTGTAAGTAGGCAGTGAACACAAAAAAAATTTGTGAATCGTAGATTTAATAATTAAGAAGAATTTAAGTACAAAAGTGAAAAAAATGTGAAAACTCTGGTAGAGAAAAAATTTTGGTGAATAATTAAAGAATTTAAAAATTGTAACTTCAGGAAATAGAAAAATCAATAGAATTAAGAAAAGTTGGAAAAAGTTAGATTTAATAATTAAGAAGAATTTAAGTACGAAAGTGAAAAAAATGTGAAAACTCTGGTAGAGAAAAAAAAATTTTGGTGAATAATTAAAGAATTTAAAAATTGTAACTTCAGGAAATAGAAAAATCAATAGAATTAAGAAAAGTTGGAAATGGATCGCCGGAAATCCAGATCACGACGATTTCGAGATAATAGAGCAAAAAATTAACAATGTTTTGTCAAGCAATAATAGGCAGGTTGTAATAAATAATCTGTCTCTAAAAAAAATAGATGAACTCACAGAAAATACCAACAAAATTATAAAAATTGTAAAAACCAATGAAAATTTTATAACCATGCTCAAAATGAAAATTGACCTTTTAAAGGAAGAAATTGTTAATGTAAATTATGCCATTCACTGGGCAAAGTCCGGCATAATAAATTCATTTGTATTGTCGAACACTGAAGTGAATATTGCAAAAGAGCTTTTCGAGAAAGATTCAATTCCCTTTGTAAACATAGAAGAAATATTCGAATTCTCTGAAGTAAAAATTGCATCAAATGAAAAATCACTTATTTATATTGTCAATGTACCGACTACGAATTTAGATTCCTGCAGTAAACTCTTGATTAAACCCACTAAGAGTGGGGATCTTATTAATAAAATTGATTATAATGAAATACTAGTTTGTAAAAATGAATCCTATGGGATCCTTAAACCATGTAAATCTTTCAATAATCTGACTGTTTGTAATTTAAATAATGTCAAAAGAATAGAAAAAGAAAATTGTTTGTTAAATCTTTTAAAAAGCGTAGAAGCAAACTGTACTTTATTGAGACATAGCACCACCCCTACAGTAGAGGAAGTCTTGCCTGGGATGATTCTACTAAATCAATTCGATGGTACCATTCTCATCAACGACGAGCAGTACAATCTTACGGGAACCTTCATAATCAAGTTTCAAAACGCTTCCATAACAATTGACAACGAGACATACAACTATTTCCAAACAACGTATGCCGAACCATTACCTGCAATCCTACAACCTAGATCTCCTGGATCAAAAATAGAAGAAGTAACCACTTTGGAATTTGTAAAAAGGATCCATCTAAACAATACAAAAGCGATAGAACTGTTGAACATTAAAACCAAATGGAGTGCGGCCGTGCATTTACTCACAATAGCTGCAGCTCTCATTCTGGTATTGTTCTTGATAAGAAGAAAGCAGCGCCCATTGATTGAAACCGTTAATCTAGCACCTCCCAATCAACTATCAGTTCCGACATCGAATTCAACAAACTTTCCAAGAGACGTACCAAGATTATCTCAGATACCTTACTTCTAACGGTATTACGATCGAGGACGCTCGTAACTAAGAGGGGAGGTGTTAACATCAAAGATGTTTGCTGGGATGTCAGCCAAACAAAAAATTCTTTATATTGGATTTCGATACCAAAAAATTGCTGATTCTATTGATTAATTCATTGACCGCTGTCAGTCAACATTGTCCGCCTGCAACAACAAACAGTGAACCATCATGATTTGTAAGCAACAATATGAAATGGTAATGGTAATGAAATGTAAGCATTTCTACAGCTAACGCAAGGGTCAACAATCCGTATCCACCAGTACCGCAGGCCAACAGCAAACACAGCAAAGCGGGTAACCTGACACCTCATGACGACAACAATAACAAAATCGTCAATCAGCAAGAAACCAATAGCAGCACCAGCAACAGCACCAACCAACAGCAGCAGCGCCAACAGCAGCACCAACCAACTTCAACCTAAGTTTAAGATTTTTGATTCAGTTCTGTAAAAGCACTCAAATTAATAAAAACAGAAATGTAGTAACTGTTAACTTATATATATATATATATATAGCCCGATTTTCACTTCTAAAGCCACTACAAGCGCATTTATTGACCAATCTTCCCAAAACTTCATACAACGCTTTCCTCGATGACTGTCACAGTATCTAAGGGGGTTGCTCGAAATCGGTTCAAATTTAGATATAGCTCCTATGTATATTTTCGTCCGATTTTGAGAAATATTGCAATAAAGTGCTCATTTTTAAACCGATTCTGTCGAAATTTCGCTAGAAGAATTTTCTTATGACTCCCAATATTACATCTGAATACCATACAAATTGGTTCAGATTTAGATATAGCTCCCATATATATGTTCGTCCGATTTTCACTTCTAAAGCCACTACAAGCGCATTTATTGACCAATCTTGCCAAAATTGTGCACAATTGGGTAGGTGTAGGGTATAATATTGTCGGCACCGTCCGACTTTTGCCTTACCTTACTGGTTTTTGTTTATGTTTTCACCAGGCTCAGCAGGATCAGCAGTGTTAGTTATCGCTTTATTTGGATATGTATTGAAATTTACAAGCGTTGATCACTATAAGGTGTTATGTAGCATAACATCGATATTTACCAATTTAGTTTATGTGGCCTTTAAAAACAGAAACCTCATTTCAATTCTTTTGTACATTTAAACTCTTTTTTATTTTCATTCTTATTTTTTCTTTTCGGTGTTGCATTTCATTCTCTTAGCTAAATTGTTCACATTTTCTGCAAATACAAGTTCTTACATAACCTTAATATATATGTATATGTGTTAGTGTCTGTCTGTATGCATTAGTTGTGTGTTTTTCTTTTCCAATGTGACTGGTGTGGGTTTGTAAAATTTAGACTTATATAAACTTATTACGAAAGTATCTTTTTCTTGTTTTCGCTTAAAATGTTACTTCTAAATACTATGCTTTTATATATTTTTTGTTTATTTTGGGAAAATCCTTGGTAATAAGAAAAAAAGAAAGCGAAACTTTTTGTGTGGATTGGTAGATATGAGAAAAACTGAAAAATATCTGGCTTACTATGTTGTTATATTCATTGAAATTTCAAAGAGGCAATACGACGATTTTCAGGTTTGATGCAAACAAATTTTAACTTAACCGGCTCGCTTCGCTGGCTCTTCCTTGCAAATTCCAAATTTTGCTCATGAACATTCCACTAGGGAACAGGGGCAAACTTCTCACACATCAATGAGTGCAGTACGATTCAAGTTTAAGCTCAATGATAAGGGGTCTCTTTTTTATAGCCGAGTCCGAACGGCGTGCCGCAGTGTGACACCTCTTTGGAGAGAAGTTTTACATGGCATAGAATCTCACAAATGTTGCCAGCATTAGGAGGGGAAAACCACCACCGAAAATTTTTTCTGATGGTCTTGCCAGGATTCGAACCCAGGCGTTCAGCGTCATAGGCGGATATGCTAACGTCTGCACTACGGTGGCCTCCTCCTCGCTGGTTCTTCTATTGCTCTTATATCACTTATTTGAGTCTTATATTGTCATGGTCAATTTCGTACTTAGTGTTCTGTTATAACATCCAACATCCTTGGTAAGTATGGTCCAAATCTGTTTATGTCTGAACTTGTCTAATTTATCGTATGTGAATATTCACAAGATGTTGGGCTTTTTCTATGATCTGGATGGTGATATTGCTCATTTATTAACCGATCTTCGTATTAGTCTTCTACGGCCTCATAAATCAGACGGACAGACGGACAGACAGACAGACAGACAGACAGACGGACAGATAGACGGCCAGACAGACGGACAGACAGACGGACAGACAGACGGACAGATAGACGGACAGATAGACGGACAGACGGACAAACAGACGGACAGACAGACAGACAGCATAGCTAAATCGAATCAGAAAGTGGTTCTAAGTCGATCGATATACTTTTCAATGGGTCTATCTTTCTTCCTTCTGGGTGTTACAAACAAATGCACTAAGTTACAATGTAGGGTATAAAAATTTATATAGCCTATGTTTCCTTCCAGAGCAACCTACACAATCTGTGAAAATTTCGAAAAAAAAGGTTCTGGTGTTTTTGAGTCTTTACAGAACAAACAAACACAAACCGAGCCCTATATAGTAGTGATTGGCCAATATGCCCATTTGGGGCGTTTTTGGGGGGTGGGGTGATCCCTATACTTCGACTGGATTTTGTATGCCAGATTCGTAATCTACTCCCCAATTCCTTTCATTTGAGACTCATATTGATAGCAACGTTCAATTTGTCTGATTGAAGTAATTTTGGGGTTAAGGCGTACTTAAGTACTTGGACAAAGTTGTTAATACTATATGCTACACTTCGATACCTTTTATTTGATACCCATTTTGTCCTTATCGTTTCACTTTTGATTTTGGGGTAACGGGGGAGGATCCAGCCCTTCCTATATCAACAAATTATAACGCCTCTTTTCTGACCATATTCGTAATCTACTCCCGAATGCCTTTCAAACAATTTTGCTATGACAGCCGAACTACTGCTGTTATATCAGCAAAATAAACTACTTACAGTCAGCAGACAATGTCTGCTATTATCAGCAGACTTTTTTCTATGAGTGTACCTTTAATTCAAGCAAACATAATTTCAGAATTTTACAGTACTTAAATAAGGCCTGTTCTACCACTCTTATGTGCAACACATTGTCAAATGCTCCCATATATGCTCGCGCAGACACATGTACACACTCACACATGCATTTAGAATGTCCTCCCACAAGCATTATGCGAAATAAAAACTTTCCACCAAAGTATGTCAAATGTGAGTGAAGAGTGTATTGCTCTTATCTTAAGTTTGTTGGCAAACAAAATTCCATCAACTTTCTTCAGTTTAGGAATAGTTTTGTGGAACTTGAGGGCCCTTTTGGTAGTCATGTTAGACTTTTTTTCCTTGATCCCAATCCTTGTTGTGTTAATATTATCGAAAGTTAAACCTGAAATGTTTTAAGTTATTCTTTTTTGTCTTTGTATGCTAAAAAAAGCAGAGGTAAATAAAAACTTTTTTATGCCATGGAGATATGTAAAAGGAAGAGAATTGTCGTAGACATACTTTTGACATTTTCTGTTTGTAATTTCATCAAGGAGGTGGTTTTTGGTGGCACATATTTAAGTGCAAATTCAAAGTCAAACATTTATGAAGCCAAATTTGTTGATTATTTTAAACATAAACAACATAATAAAAGTTTTCTTTTTCCCAGCTTGGATTTACAGAACTATACAATTTATATAATTGATCTTTGGGAAATAAAGAACATTATCTAACTCGATATCCTCATTTAAGTTTTTGGTTAAGGAAATGACATTTTTGCCCAATTTTTAAAATTAAACAAATAAAAGCGTGCTAAGTTCGTCCGGGCCGAATCTTATGTACCCTCCATCATGGATCACATTTGTCGAGCTCTTGCCATGGTATCCCTTTTTAGGCAAACAAAGGACAAAGGAAAAGAATTGCTATGTTATTGAAACAATATCAAGTTATGGTTCATTTCGGACCATAATTGAACTGAACTTTGGAGACCAAAATAGAAGTCATTGTATAAATTTCAGCCAAATCTAGTAAGAAGTAAAATAGGTAGATCGGTTTATAGGGGAGCTGTATTAGGCTATAAACCTATTCATGCCATATTCGACACGTATGTTAAAGGTCATGGGAGAAGCCGTTGTACAAAATTTCCGCCAAATCGGATAATACTTGCGCCCTTTAGAGGCTCAAGAAGTCAAGACCCCAGATAGGTTTTTTATGGCAGCTTTATCGGGTTATGGACCGATTTCAACCATACTCAGCACAGTTGTTGGAAGTCAGAATAAAACACCTCATGCAAAATTTCAGCCAAATCGGATAAGAATTCTGATCTCTAGCGGCTCAAGAAGTCAAGATCCCATATCGGTTTGTATGGCAGCTATATTAGGTTAAGAACCGATTCCAACCATACTCCGCACAGTTGTTCTAAGTCATAACAAAAAATGTCGTGCAAAATTCCAGCCAAATCGGATGGGAATTGCGCCCTCTAAACGCTCAAAAAGTCAAGACCCCAGATAGGTTTCTTTGACAGCTATATCAGGTTATGAACCGATTTCAACCATACTCAGCACTATTGTTGGAAGTCATTATAAAACACCTCATGCATAATTTCAGCGAAATCGGATAATAACTGAGCCCTCTTGTGGCTTAAGAAGTCAAGATCACATATCGGTTTATATGGCAGCTATGTCAGGTTATTGACCGATTTGAACTATTCTTAACACAGTTATTCTAAGTCATAACAAAACATGTCGTGCAAAATCTCAGCCAAATCGGATGAGAAGTCAAGACCCCAGTTAAGTTTATATGACAGCTATATCAGGTTATGGACCGATTTGCGCCATACTCGACAGAGTTGTTGGAAGTGATACTAAAAACCACATGCAAAATTTCAGCCCAATCGGATAAAAATTGCGCCCTCTAACAGCTGAAGAAATTAATACCCGAGATCAGTTTATATGTCAGGTTGAACCGATTTTAATTATACTTAGCACAGTTATTGGAATTGATACCAAAACACCACGTGCAAAATTTCAGCGAAATCGGATATTAATTGCGCCCCATAGCGCCTCTAGAAGTCAAGACCCGAGATCGGTTTATATGGCAGCTATATCAGGTTATGAACTGATTTAAACCATACTTAGCACATTTGTTGGAAGTGATACCAAAACACCACGTGCACAATTTCAGTCAAATCGGACGAGATTTGCGCCCTCCAGAGGCTCAAGAAGTCAAGACCCAAGATCGGTTCATATGGCAGCTATATCAAAACATGCACTGACTTGGCCCATTTACAATCCCAACCGACCTACACTAATAAAAAGTATTTGTGCAAAATTTCAAGCGGCTAGCTTTACTCCTTCGAAAGTTAGCGTGCTTTCGACAGACAGACAGACAGACGGACGGACAAGACTAGACTAGACTTAAATTGACGATCAAGTATATATATACTTTATGGGGTCTTAGACGCCTATTTCGAGGTGTTACAAACAGAATAACGAAATTAGTATACCCCCCTCCTTTGGTGGAGGGTATAAAAAATGTTACTTTATATTAGCCTTACTTTTTATATGTAAACCGTTCTACAACTGCATGGCTTGAGTCTCGTTTATCAACCGTTTCAGCCAAAATTTTATATCAGTCGACATAGAGAAGAGAAGAAAAACCAATTGAAATAGATTGTTGAAAAAGTTCTTTGAAATTTCTTCATATCTTGCTGTATTTCCTTTAAAAACATCAGTTTTTAGATTTTTTTTTCTGCATGCATTTATAATCAAATAATCTCTTGTCTTACATTCTTATATTTATGTGTAAATATATTATTTGTAGTTAACTTGATTGTCATTTTGTGAAAAAGAAAACAAATGCCAGTATAGAGAAAAACAATGAAAAGTAGTAACACAAAAATACATTAAATCGACTTCAATAGCAAAAATTAATTCAGCTTTAGCAGTTTTTTTTTATAATATTTGCTGCAGTTTTTGCCTTTGTTTGTCCTGTATGAAGACATATTTCTACCGATCTATTTAAAGGTTTTGGATTTTGTTGTTGTTACTATTTGTTTTATGAAATTTCTCTAATCCTATTTACATTAAAAATATTTAACTACATTCATTGAATACAGGTGTTTTGTTGCTTTGCTAAAAAAAATCATTAAATAATATACTGTGTTGCTGTTTATGGTTTGGTTTTTTATATTTTACTTGTATAGTTACTGTTGATTAAGTATCAGCAAGTTATTTTCAAAAAGGAAGCAGCTGTTGTGGGTCTGTATTTCATATATGTGAGTCGGTTGAGAAGGCGAAGTGATTGTGTAATAGATTTTCGAAAACAGTGACAAAAAACTTTTCTTTAGCCTCCAATATGAAAAAACACATACATTTTGTCAAAATCCCTCACAATTTTGATCCCTACTCCACGAGGGTTCACATGAATGTAAAACAAATGAAACCAGTAAGGAAAGGCAAAAGTCGGGCGGGGTCGACTATATATATACCCTACACCACCGAGAATAAATATTTCTTTCAATACATGGAACCTGTGTTGAAATCGATTCAGACTTTAATTTTGCATATCTTTTAAAATATTAAATAGAATCTCATAAGGTTTTCTTAGTATAGGACCCAAATTGTGGCTACCACAGCCTTAAAAGACCATATCGGATGAAAGATATATATGGGAGCTATATGTAAATCTGGCCCGATTTTTACGAAATTTTGCCCACATATGGAGATGTCAAATAAACCACTTCATGCTAAATTTTGTAAAGATCGGACCAAAATTGTGCTTACAACAGCCTTAAAACACCATATCGGATGAAAGATATAATCTGGATTTGAACGAAGTTTTGCCCACATATGGAGACGTCAAATAAACCACCTCATGCTAAATTTTGTAAAGATTGGACAAAAATGGTGGCTTCTACAGCCTTAAAAGGCCATATCGGATGAAAGATATATATGGGAGCTATATGTAAATCTGAACCGATTTAAACGAAATTTTGCCCACATATGGAGACGTCAAATAAACCACTTCATGATAAATTTTGTAAAGATCGGACCAAAATGGTCGCTTCTACAGCCCTAAAAGACCATATCGGATAAAAGATATATATGGGAGCTATATGTAAACCTGAACCGATTTGAACGAAGTTTTGCCCACATATGGAAACGTCAAATAAACCACTTCATGCTAAATTTTGTAAAGATCGGACCAAAATGGTCGCTTCTACAGCCCTAAAAGTCCATATCGGATGAAAGATATATATGGGAGCTATATGTAAATCTGAACCGATTTGAACGAAATTTTGCCCACAAATGGAGACGTAAAATAAACCACTTCATGCTAAATTTTGTAAAGATTGGACAAAAATGGTGGCTTTTACAGCCTGAAAAGTCCATATCGGATGAAAGATATATATGGGAGCTATATGTAAATCTGGTCCGATTTTGACGAAATTTTGCACACCTATGGAAACGTCAAATAAACCATTTCATAATAAATTTTGTAAAGATCGGACCAAAACTGAGGCTTCTACAACCTTAAAAGGCCATATCGGATGATAGATATATATGGGAGTTACATGTAAATCTGGACCGATTTGAACGAAATTTTGCCCACATATGGAGACGTAAAATAAACCAATTCATGATAAATTTTGTAAAGATCGAACCAAAACTATGGCTGCTACATCCTTAAAAGGCCTTATCCGAAGAAAGATATATATGGGAGCTATATGTAAATCTGGACCGATTTTTTCCAAAATCAATAGCTTTTGTCCTTGGACGAAAAAACAGATTTGCGTTAAATTTCATGACAACAAAGGCGACCATACAGGTCACAAGAATACATGGAGACAGACGGACATAGCTAAATCGAATCAGGAAGTGATTCTAAGCCGATCGGTATACCTGTCAATGGATCTAGCTCTTCTCCTTCTTAGAGTTGCAAACAAACTCACATAGTTCTAATACCCTGTACCGCAGTGGTAGTGTAGGGTATACAAATTACACCAAGCAAATTGCAAATTTTACCCTTGAACATTCCACTAAGTAACAGGGGCAAACTGCTCACATATCAATGAGTGCAGTCCGATTCAAGTTTAAGCTCAATGATAGGGGGCCTCCTTTTTATAGCCGAGTCCGAACGGCGTGTCGCAGTGCGACACCTCTTTGGAGAGAAGTCCTACATGGCATAGTACCTAACATATGTTGCCAGCCTTAGGAGGGCAAACCACCTCTGAAATTTGTTCTGATAGTCTCGCCAGGATTCGAACCCAGGCGTTCGGCGTCATAGGGGGACATGCTAACCTCTGCGCTAGGGTGGCTAAAATCTGCGCTTACACCAAGTAAGAAGGCATAAATTTCGGCCCGTCCGAAGCTCACCACATCTGTCATATATGTTAACCATCTTCGTCATAGTCCGGTGAAAAATGTATCATTTATGGACCATAATAGCGACAACGAGTGTTCTTACAAATGCAACTGTTGATGTTGGCAAAACGGAATATTGGTCAATATGACAGCTATATAAATACAGACTATATATGACACGGGTGTCGAAAAGCCTTACTTAAGTCACATTTTTTTTGCGAAATCGCATAATAAATGCGCCTTTTACTGGCCCAAGGTCTGAAATTGGGAGATCGGTCTATTTGGTACCTATAGCCAAATATAGACCAATGGGGGTAATGTTGAACGCGGATATGGAAGGGCTTAACACAGCTCACTGTGCCAAATTTCAGCGAAATTGGGTAAAAAAAGCTGCTTATGGGCTCAAGTACTAAAATTAGGAGACCAGTACGTATGCCTTCTATATACAAATATAAACCGATAGGAATAATATTCAACACTAATATGAAAGGGTCTAATAGAGCTCACCCTGCAAAATTTCAGCGAAAGCGGAGAATAAATGCGCTTTCTATAGGCCCAAGACCTAAAATTAGCAAATTGGTCGTTACGATTACGTCAAATTATATGCCCGTTCCGTTATACGGGACGTAGGCTCGAAATGAGGGCTGAATCCGAGGATAGTCCACTGTGGGTGATTAGAACAATACTTACATACGCCTCATTAGTTTGGTAGAGAGAAGTGCAATATAAAGACCATACAACAGGTTCAGAGAACATGTTGTCTAGGCACAGGCGGAGCGATGAGGACCACGCCTACTAGGCCACTGGAGACTATTCTAGATATCCGACTCATTGACATACAGATTAAGTGTGAGGCAGCCACTGCGGCTATAAGACTTAAGGCGATGGGAGAATGGATTGAGGATGGGAGCAGCTCAAACCATCGCGGTATAATCGAGGCGACGATAGGAAACCTGGAGCGAAAGGAAGAGGTTTCTGATCGGATACCTGAGATGAACCTTGAGGTCGAGTGCGAGGTACTGCTGCCATCGGCACACTCTTGGATTGACGGAACCCTAGTATTGCCACCTGGAAGATCATGTTACATGGATGGATCAAAGCTAGAGGACAAAGAGGGCCTGGGGGTCTACATTGAGAACCCAGGGACTGAGATCTGTTTTAGGCTGCCAGACCATAATACAGTCCTACAGGCGGAGATTCGGTCGATCACGGAATTCTTGAGGTGGTGTGGTGCTAACGCGAGGATGTCGAGTGTGAACATCTTTACCAACAGTAAAATTGTCATAAGGGCTATAACAACCAGGGAGGTAAGGTCACGGACAGTCTTGCAGTGTAAGAAGGAGATTGACGCCTTCTCTGAGGATGGCACTATCCGCAGCGTTTGGTTGCCGGGCCATAACGGAGTAAGGGGAAATGAAAGGGCAGACGATTTGGTTGTAAAGGCCAGAGAACTGCCGTCAATAAACTTGGTTAACCTGAAGCCTTTCCGGTCGACGCAGTCCGTCTTAAGGAAGTGGCGACGAATGCGCATGCGACATTGTGGAAGAGCGAAACGGTCGGTAGGACGGCAAAAATCCTATGGGGGGATGATCTGGATGAGAAGACGAAGCAATTACTGAAAGGAAGTAAGAAGATGGTCAGTATAGCTATTGGTATCATAACGGGACACATAGGAGCTCACGAGCTTACTTATGTAAAATCGGTGCGTCAAGTGACAGCATGTGTAGGGCATGCGGAGAAGATTATGAGACGTTGGAGCACTTCCTATGTCATTGCCCGGCTTTCGCGTCCCACAGACACCGGCACTTAGGTGGGGACACAATACCAGACATTAACCAACTTAGGGAAGTGGTATTGAAAACAATTATGGATTTTGTAAGTAACACGAATTTCCTTTTTCTTTTTATACCCGCCGCCGAAGGATGGGGCATATTAGTTTTGTCATTCCGTTTGCAACACATCGAAATATCCATTTCCGACCCTATAAAGTATATATATTCTTGATCAACGTAAAAATCTAATAAGATCTAGACATGTCCGTCCGTTTGTCCGTTGAAATCACGCTACAGTCTTTAAAAATAGCGGTATTGAGCTGAAGTTTTGCACAGATTCTTTGTTTTGTCCATAAGCAGGATAAGTTCAAGGTGGGCTATATCGGACTCTATCTTGATATAGCCCGATATAGACCGATCGGCCGATTAGGAGTATTGGGCCCATAAAAGCCACATTTACTATAGGATTTTGCTGAAATTTGAGACAGTGAGTTATTTTAGGCCCTTCGACATTATTCGTCAATTTGGCCTAGATCGGTCCAGATTGGGATATAGCTGCCATATAGACCGATCCTCCGATTTAGGGTCTTAGGCCCATAAAAGCCACATTCATTATCCGATTTTGCTGAAATTTAGGACAGTGAGTTGTGCTAGGCCCTTCGACATCCATCGTTAATTTGGCTTAGATACGTCCAGTTTTGGATATAGCTGCCATATAGACCGATCCTCCGATTTAGGGTCTTAGGCCCATAAAAGCCACATTCATTATCCAATTTTGCTGAAATTTAGGATAGTGAGTTGTGCTAGGCCCTTCGACATCCATGGTTAATTTGGCTTAGATCCGTCCAGTTTTGGATATAGCTGCCATATAGATCGATCTCTCGATTTGAGGTTTTGGGCCCATAAATGGCGCATTTATTGTCCGATGTCGCCGAAATTTGAGACAGTGAGTTAAGTTGAAGCCCCTTGACATAATTCTGCAGTATGACACAGATCGGTACTGATTTGGATATAGCTGCCATATAGACCGATCTCTCGGTTTTAGGTTTTGGGCCCATAAAAGGCGCATTTATTGTTCGATGTCGCTGAAATTTGAGACAGTGAGTTTAGTTAGGTTCTTCGACGTCCTTTTTCAATTTGGCCAGATCGGTCCAGATTTGAATGTAGCTGCCATACAGACCGATCTCTCGATTTAAAGTTTTGGTACCTTAAAATGCGCATTTATTGTCCGATGTCGCTGAAATTTGAGACAGTGAGTTGAGTTAGGCTCTTCGACGTCCTTTTTCCATTTGGCCCAGATCGAATTTTGATGAAAGGTGGTTTACATATATACCCGAGGTGGTGGATATCCAAAGTTCGGCCCGGCCGAACTTAATGCCTTTTTACTTGTTAGAGTTATTTTAGGTTAACGAATACACCACAAACAGGTAGACATAAAATGAGCGAGTATCGCTGGTCGCTTATTTAGTTGTTATTATTGTTGTTGATTATTTTGATGATTTTTCAAAGTGGGTTCACTTCAATGCTTCAGAAGTTACAGAACTTTTCCAGGAATTTTCGATTTGGAACCCATAGGCTACCGTTTGTTTTACAGAGGCGGCTGAAAATGCTTCCCAATAGACATCCGTTCTTCTCGCAATAAGTGGTTAGCCTAACAGGACTTGTTGATATCAGCGCCTTTAACGCCATTACCGCGATATTGGATACAGAGATTTTATTTGGTATTGTAAGAAATAAGAGAAATAACGCCGGCCGTTACCAAGCTTTCTTCTTATCACATATATGGCTCGAGAAAATATTCTAACTCGTCTTCTTTTTTCAGTTTTCTACAAACATATATGCGAAGGAAATAATTTAGAGCACAGGAAATTACAACAGCCTAAGAGGGTGTTATCCTATCCCATCCAAACAAAAACTATTACAAGGGCATTTTAATTATCCTCGAATAATCGAAAGAGTACCTCCGTTGGAGTTCTTCGTTAGGTAAAAATTGCCAACTTGAGATTAATGAACAGGTTATACAAATTGGTTTCTTTGGCCCTTGCTTGGGTATTGCAATTTATTCGATTGCCTTATGGAATTCTCAGATCTTTATAGCAATTTTATGATAGACAGATGATTTCTTGAAATGAGGGATTATAATATCGCGATGTCAACCTAATTGAGAAGAGATATGGTAATCAGGGAGGTAAATATCGACATATGTTGTTGTAAAATTGATGCTTTTAGTTTCGCCAACCCAACCGATTTGGAAAAGCTTGTTCTACATATGGTTACATGTTCTGAAAACTAATGATTTCATACAGCATTGATATGGAAAAAACTTAGACCCTATTTGGTAAATGGAATATTTCTGTGTATTATTTTGTTGTTGTTGGGTTTTGTTGATGTCCTTTCTCAATTTCTTGATGTTGACTTTGTGGTTTTATTGTTGATTTAGTTATTGTTACTTCTGTTGGTTGTAGCTTTTGTGGTAAAACGAACTTTTGTCTTTATAAATAAGCATAGTTTAGCTTTTAACCCCTTATTTTTGTCCATAATATTTGTGTTTTATTTTTAATGGGAATGTTTTTCATTTTTTTTTGTTATTTTGTAAAATAATTTGTGTTTGCTTGTATATCAATATTGTTATTCTAAAAATTATTATTATTATTTTTTTTTTTTAATTTTACTTATTGTAAATTTGTCTACTTTTTAGGTTTTTTGTTCTGTTTTTTTTTTTCTTCTAGATAACAATCAACAGTTAGAAAAATAGTTGTATACATTAAAGATGAAACTTAAGAGTTAAGATTTTATAGAGTTGTTTTTGTCCTTTCATTTCAGTATCGTCTAGGCAAATAAAATTTTAATTAAAAAATAGAATCACGGGTGGTTTAGTTTAGGTTAAAAAGTTTCTTCTTTCTTCTCCATTTTGAGTTGTTGTATTTTTTTTTATATATTTTGTTTTTAAAATTTTTCATAGTTTTTGTTTTTTTTTTTTTGTTACATTAAAATATACTTAGCTCTAGTATGCATAAAACAGCAATTGATGGGGTTTGTGTATATATTTTTGTTGTTGTTGTGCTTTATATGGCTGCATTTTGAGTGGGTTTGAGGCGGAATGCTGAATTTTCTATAAGCTCTTCATGAAGGGTATCACTTATCCACATTGGTTTTTGTTGTCAAGCTTCTAATTTCCAATTGATTTAGTTTAAAGGTGTCAAATGAGTGTGGGCTTAGACTCTAATCCTCCTTAATGATATCCTCCTCCTCCTGTAGAGAAATGATCTGTTTAAATGTAAGGAGAGAAAACAATAAAATTAATTTTGGCTACATTTTATTATTGTGAATAAATAACTTTCAAACGTAGGCTGTGAAAATGTTTTGAAGAAAACTATTTCCCATAGATTTACAACTGAAAATTGATGTGCAGTTTCACTCTGAACAGGATTTTAAAAATATTCTGAAATCAATAGCCAGAAGTTCAAGACTTACAGCACCATGGGAATTTCTAGAATCCCCTGTATATAGTTTAAAAATGTGCAGTCGATCTTCTCTAGAACGTAGCAATTGGGGATCGACGAACTATCACGTTATAGAGAATTTGGCCAAAATTAGCATTAATTTGACCGAAGTGAAAAAAAAAAATAAATAAATACCCTGAAGGATAGAATCGAAACAAGTAAAAGCGTGCCAAGTTCGGCCGGGCCGAATCTTTTATATCCTCCACCATGGATGGCATTTGTCAAGTTCTTTGGATGACTTTTTCAAATAGAACAAGTAAAAAGGCGTTGAGTTCGGCCACCACCTCGGGTATATATGTAAACCATCTTTCATTAAAATCCGGTGAAAATTACATACCTTATGTCCCATAGCAGTTAAATCGAAATATGTTCCGATTGGACCAAATACTAATAAGTACAAGTCAATTGTGTATAACAAAATATTGGTCTTTTTAGTAGCTATATCTAAAAATAAACCGATGTGAACCATATACGACACGGATGTCGTAAAGCCAAACATAAGCGATTGTGTCAAATTTCAGTGAAATCGGATTAGAAATCAGCCTTTTGTGGGCCCAAAAACTTAAATCAAGAGATCGGTCTATATGGCAGCTATATCCAAATCTGCAACGATTTGGTCCAAATTGCAGAAAAATGTCGAAGGACCTAACACAACTCACTGACCCAAATTTGGGCGCAATCGGACTATAAATGCGCCTTTTATGGGCCCAAAACCTTAAACCGAAAGATCGGTCTATATGGCAGCTATATCAAAAACTGAACCGATCGGGGCCAAATTGAAAAAGGATATCGAAGGTCTAAAGACAACACACTATCCCAAATTTCAGCAAAATCGGAAAATAAGTGTGGCTTTTATGGCCCCAAAACCTAAAACCAAGATATCGGTCTATATGGCAGCTATATACAAAACTGGACCGATCTGTGCTATATTGCAGAAATATGTCAAGGGGCTTAACCTAACTCACTGTCTCAAATTTGGGTGAAATCGGACAATAAATGCGCCTTTTATGGGCCCAAAACCTTAAATCGAGAGATCGGTCTATATGGCAGCTATATTCAAATCTGGAGCGATCTGGGCCAAATTAAAGGAGGACGTCGAGGAGCCTAACACAACTCACTGTTCCAAGTTTCAGCGACATCGGACAATAAATGCGCCTTTTATGGCAGCTATATTCAAATCTTTACCGATCAGTGCCATATTGCAGAAGTATGTCAAGGGGCTTAACTTAACTCACTGTCCCAAATTTCGACGATGTCGGACAATAAATGTGCCTTTTACGGGCCCATAACCTTAAATTAAGAGATCGGTCTATATGGCAGCTATATCCAAAACTGAACGGATCGGGACCAAATTGAAAAAGGATGTCGAAGGACCAAAGACAACTCCCTATCCCAAATTTCAGCAAAATCGGATAATAAGTGTGGCTTATATAGGCCTAAGACCCCATATCGGAGGAGCGCCCTATATGGCAGCTATATCTGGACCGATCTGAGCTAAATTAACGAAGAATGTCGAAGGGCCTAATACAACTCACTGTCCCAAATTTCAGCAAAATCGGATAATAAATGTTGCATTTATGGGCCTAAGACCCTCAATCGGCGGATCGGTCTATATGGGGGCTATAACAAGATATAGTCCGATATAGCCCATTTTCCAACTTAACCTGCTTATGGACAAAAAAAGAATCTGTGCAAAGTCTCAGCTCAATATCGTTATTTTTAAAGACTGTAGCGTGATTTCAACAGACAGGAGGACAGACGGACGGACATGTCTAGATCGTCCTAGATTCTTACGCTGATCAAGAATATATATATTTTATAGGGTCGGAAATGGATATTTCGATGTGTTGCAAACGGAATGACAAAATTAATATACCCCCATCCTTCGGTGGTGGGTATAAAAACACCAGTCATAGAAAAACACCACCTCCAAAATTTCAGGTAAATCGAGTAATAATTGCGCCTTCTAGAGACTCAAAAAGTCAAACTGGGAGATCGGTTTATACGACAGCTACATCAGGTTATATACCGATTTAGATCATATTTGGAACAGTTATTTGAAGTCATACCAAAACGACATATGCAAAATTTCAATCATATTGGAACTAATCTAAGACTAATCTAGAGGTGATTTTATATCAGGATATGAACTGATTTGGACCATGACGCAGTTGTTGAAAGTCAAAATAAAACACTTTGTGCAAAATTTCAGCTAAATCGGATAAAAATTGCGCCCTTTACGAGAAATCTTATCGGGAGATCCGTTTGTATGGCGGCTATACCAGGTTATTTAGACTATACTTGGCACAGTTGTTGGGAGTCATACGAGAACACTCGTGTAGAATTTCAGCCAAATCTGATAAGAATTGCGCACTCTAGAAGCTCAAGAAGTCAAGACCCAAGATTAGTTTATATGGCAGCTATATGAAAACATGGACCGAATTGGCCCATTTGCAATCTCAACTGACCTACACTAATAATGACCTACTTCGAAAGTTCGCGTTCTAGATCGACTTACAATAAAATGTCATACAATCAAGAATATATATAATTTATGGGGTGTTAGACGCATATTTCGAGGTGTTTCAAACGGAATGACGAAATTTGTATATCCCCCATCCTATGGTGGACGGTATAAAAATATTAAAAAAATTCAAAGTTTGAGAACGGTCAGAGATAACTCCTTGAAATTTTGCATGGTTATAGCTATGTCTACAAAAATTTAAAGGCCCCAGGTAGTTTCGGCACCACTTGGCAAGACCTTAAAAATGTTTCTTGTGGTTCGATTTTCAAATTTACAATTTTCTGAAAACAAAAATTTCGAATTTTGCAGACAATACTGGCCCTAAAAAACAAAAAATAAAAACTACCCGAATTTTTTCACTAAAATAACCAAATACCCATTTTGGGAAAAGATGGTGTCAAAATCGTCACCCTTTGGTAAATTTGATATGGAGGAGGTCACAAAAGTTGTTGGGTGCAAAAAATTTATTTGAAGGCCTGTGTCGGTAAAAATTAAAAAAAAAAAACTGAAAGTTGAAAATCCTGGAGACCAGAATAAATATTGTAGACCTCAAGCGGCTCATTCATATGCCTAGAAATGGGTTTCTACCGGGTAAATACCCAACGCTTGAGTATTTATTGGGTAAATACCCAACGCTTGGGTATTTATTGGGTAAATACCCAATAAAATGGCTAAGTCATTTTGTCGGAATGAATTGAGAGGCTCCAGCCTTTAAGTGTTTTGAAGGAGTGCATTGTGGTAAACGAAAATCGCGATGACCAAAACTTTGGTGTCAGACACGAGAGTTTTAGTAGGAGCGCAGAAGATCGAGGCACTTTGAACACTTTTCTAAGTTCGACTGATGGGACAAATGTTCTGTCATAGCCAATTAAAGTAAAGAAAACAAGTAAAAGCGTTCTTAGTTTGGCTGGGCCGAATCTTGGGAACCCACCACTATGTATTCTGCTAAAATTTGGGAGCTATATCTAGTTATAGACGAAATGGACCGTACTTGGCGTAGTTGTTGAGGGTCATAGCCGAATATTATATGAAAAATTTCAGCCAAATCGAAAACAAATCGCGGCTTATAACGGCTCAAGAAATCAAATCGGGAGATCGGTTAATATGGGAGCTACATCATGTTCTTGACCGATTTAAACCGTATTTAGCGCAGTTGTTGGTAATCATCGCAGAACACCATGTACAATTGCGGCTTCCAGGGGCTCAAGAAGTCAAATCGGGAGATCGGTTTATATGGAATCTATATCGGGTTATACACAGATTTAAGCCGAGCTTGGAAGTCAAAATAGATCACCACGTGCAAAATTGCAGCCAAATTGGACAAAAATTGCGGCTTGTTACGGCTCAAGAAGTCAAATGGGGAGATCGGTGTATATGGCAGCTATATACAAATCTGAACCGATATGGCTAATTTGCAATCCCCAACGACATACATCAGTATAAAGTATTTGTGCAATCAAACGGCTAGCTCTACGCGTTCAACCGCTATCGTGATTTCGAGAGACGGACGGACGGACATGGCTAGTTTGAATAGGAATTTCGAGACGATCAAGAATATATATACTTTATGGGGTTCTGGATCAATATTTGGAGGTCTTACAAACGGAGTGACTATATAAGTATACTCCCATCCTATGGTGGTGGGTATAAAAAGAAGGAGGTTTCTTCTTTGAATTGTTAAGTGGAGCGGACATTTTGTTATTTCGCTCCGCAAAAATTTTTCGGTAGCTCGTAATAGATCAATTTTTTTTGGAAAAAAATTTGAAGTCTGAGTATGAAGTATGTATTGAAGTATGTCTGAGAGTGCGAATGATCTTAAGACTCTCACTGCTAGGGAGAAAGACTTCCTAGAATGAGCTAGGAGATTCGCTGCACAGGCTACTCCAAAGACTACGAGTCTAGATAGACAGCAGCATTTGGTATCCCATGCCTAATAGAACAACAATAGTTAGATGGGTCCAAGAACCGTTGGAAATGTTTGGTGATAACAGTTGCCGACAAGGGAGAAGAACGGGGCTGTATACCTAGGAATAATTGACGTGGGATAGTTAATGGAATGTCATCAGTTTACTCCGATGTTTTTGCGGAATTTCCTGGGACTCCTCCAGTTTGTGACGATGCAGGCTGGTATCGGGGCCGATATAGACTAATTGCCTTCAGGGATCAACACGCAATTGAAATATATCGTTAAAAAGATAAAAAAGATTGGTGAGATCTGGTTAGGAGCAGCACTGGATTTAGTCAAGAAGGAAGATATTCCTTCTCGACCAATGGAGCACGCTAGGATACCAAAGATTTCCTTAGATCTTGAATCCACACCTTGGAAACTAAGGGACTGTAATCCCAGTCTTTCAACCACCGACTGGAAGATGAGGCTGATGGCGACCGGAGACATGCAGTATTTGTACTAAACTCCGGCTGTCTTGGTTGTCTCGCAGACCTCAACAAGTATGAAGGAATTGTATCCTAAGGAATGTTCATTGGCAAAATTTGCATTTTTTTCCTTGGAGAAAATACTGTAGAAGTCGTCCCCCGGCTAAACCGGAAAAAGGCGGATTGGGATAAATTTCGGCACAAATTCTGCTTGTCTATCACTTCTAGCCCAGAAAGGGAAGTGGAAATTTTATAAATAACTTACTTACTAAAAGATGCATTATGGCAGGCTTGGGATCTGTGGATCTAAAAGTGATGGGTCAGCAGAGGAACTCTTCAAGGAGATGTACTGTCTCCTCTACTTTGGAATGTAGCCATTAACAATATATTATCTCTGGAGAAAAAAAGGCGTAAAAGTGGTTGCGTATGCTGATGACGTGGCAATTGCGGTTAGGGGAAAGTTTCCCTGCATTCTAAGAAATATACTTCAGGGAGCTCTACGTGCGACAGCGAAGTGGGCTACCGAAAGTGGTCTAGGCGTAAATCTGTGCGAAGCTGAAGTAGTTCTTTTCAGCAGGGGTTACTATTTGCCTACAGTTTTACCTGTCTCCTTGGAAGGAGAGAATGTTCAATTTACAGAAAGTGCAAAATAGCTGGGAGTTTTGATGGATAGGAAATTGAACTTCAAATCTAACATTTTGGAAAGGGCAAGAGAGGCAACTCTTGCGCTATACACCTGCAAGAGAGCCATTGGCAAAAGTTGGGGGTTTATACCACGTGGCATGCACTGGGTATATACTACAGTTGCCAGACCTATGCTGGTGTTGTAGTCTGGTGGACGGTGCTTGAAAAGTTGTGTTAGGCCCTTAAATATACTACTTCATTTTGGCTCAGATCGGTTCAGATTTGGATATAGCTGCAATATAGATCTATCTCTCGATATAAGGCTTTGGAGCCATAAAAGGTGAATTCATTGTCCGATTTTGCCGAAATTTTGGACAGTAAGTTGCGTTGGGCTCTTCGACAACTATCTGCAATTTGGCCAAGATCGGTTCAGTTTCAGTTACACCGATTTCTCTATTTAAGGGTTTGGGCCCATAAAAGGCGCCTTTATGGTCCGATTTCGCCAAAATTTGGGATAGTGTGTTGTGTTAGCCCCTTCGACAACCATCTGCAATTTGGCCCAGATCGGTTCAGATTTGAAAACAGCTGCCATATATACCGATCTCTCGATTTAAGGTTTTGGGCCCATAAAAGGCGCATTTATTGTCTGATTTCGAAGAAATTTGAGACAGTGGGTTGCATTGGACTCTTCGACAACTATCTGCATTTTGGCCCAGATCGGTTCAGATTTGGATATAGCTGCCATATAGACCGATCTCTCGATTTAGGGTCTTGGGCCCATTAAAGGCGCATTTATTATCCGATGTCGCCGAAATTTGGGACAGTGAGTTGCGTTAGGCCCTTCGACATTCTTCTTCAATTTGGCCCAGATCGGATATAGACCGATTTCTCGATATAAAGTCTTGGTCCCATAAAAGGCACATTTAAAATCCGATTTCGCTGAAATTTGACATAGTGACTATGTTAGGTTTTTCGACATCCGTGTCGTATATGGTTCAGATCGGTCTTTACCAAAAAGACCAACCGTTTGTTTTACAAAATTTAACAAAGACTTGTACTTATTAGACCACTCAATATCCGTGACGAATTTGGCCCAGAAGGACCATATTTCAATGAAGCTGTTATGGGGGATTATAACGAAAGTTGGTTTACATATATAACCGAGGTGGTGTTAGGTTCGGCCCGGCCGATCTAATTTGTCTGTGTGAGTTCAAGACTTTCTTTATAATCTGTGTAAGTTGAGTTGAGTGAGTTTGTCCGTGTGAGTTGAAGACTTTCTTTATAATCTGACCTCACTCACAAATGGTATTTTAACTTAAAATCAACTTTGAATTTTCCTTAAAAACTCAACTGATTGGCATTTGAAATAAAATCTTAAAATATCAAACTGTTGGGAAATAGTTTTAAACAAATGGTTTCACATAAAATATTTTTTTTCTATATAGGTAAAAAAGCATAGAAAATAACGCAAATAAATAGTCCAATGCATTTCAACTACAATTGTTGGCAAAAATTATGCGAGTGTTCCAATAAAATTCTAAAAAAGCAACTCTAAATAGCACAAAAATTTTGTTCTAAGAAATATTTGTGTTAACAGTGACAGTCTAAAGAGAACAAGACATGGATTTCAATAAGAATAAATTTGTTTTGTTTTATTGTTTTTTTTTATTATCTAAAGAATTGAAAATCTAGTTATCTAAAATATCAGAAGACAAAATTTATTTAGAAGAGCATAGTGAGCTATGAGTTTCAATACTTACTTAAGCGTGCAGGGTGACATTCCATTTGGTGGCTTAAAATATCCCTTTATAAGATTTTGTAATTCTTTTATGTTTTATTTGTTTTTTTTTCTAGTATGTCTAATTTAGTGTTTTATTATCGGTTTTGTTTATGTATTATAATATAGTTCAGCTTTTGGATGTGAGGTATTTTAAATTTTGTTTTATTTTTGTTTCAAATTTAAAAAGAAAAACGTGTTTCAGTCCAATCGAACTATGAAACTTGATTTTTGGTTTAGAATGTATTGCCAATTTCAAGGCTGTGTAATTTGTTCTGTTCGAGTCTGAGTCGTACTCAGTTACGGTACGAGTTTAGAATTCAGGGAATTCATCTAGAATAGAAGTTTTTGTTTGATAACCAATTCCAATTAGAGAATATCTAATAAATAATTGTGCTGGGTCGTGGAAAAGTTTCAAAGAGATTTTAATCTAGGAAATCAAATGTCTTATTGTGAATATCCATTTAAAAATTGTGTCATTCCAAATTAAGCAACAAAATGTGTGTCCTTTCTTTACTACTCTCTAAAGGGATACAAGCATTCCATCTACTTTGGCTAATTTTAGTGCAGGCTGATGACTTTTGGCCACTCGGGGTGTTTGTGACATTTAGGTAATCGGGTGTTGCAAGGAGCTGCGGGAACTGGCCTTAGAATGCATTGCTGTGGAATTTATGTTAAATAAATTGAATTTTCATTAAGGTGAAGTAACGAAAGACGTTGGCAGTTGGTTGATTTGATTAATTGGAAAAGAATGGGGAAAAATGTTCCTTTGATTATTTGCTTGTCTTCCAAGAAGATTGTTTTTGAAATTACATTAGATGATATGAGAATCGCATACAACTTTCAAAACATTTACAAAATGATTTTGCTATGAACATTTAGATGGCAAAAATTACTTTTAATTAAACTCTTTTCTGTTCGAAAACACATTTAAAATGAGGGTTATGAATTGGGGCCGATTATTTTTGGGATGTTTAAGTTGAAAATTTACAATAGCTTAACTTTGTTTAGAAAAAATAAAGTAAAAAAAGTAACTTACCTGAATGTGCTTTTAGCCATACTGATGAATGAAATCGCTGAGTGGAGCAGAGGTGTTTTTATTTCGCCCCTTAAAAAAAAAAACAAAAAACAAGTAAAAAGACATTAAGTTCGGCCGGGCCGAACTTTGGATACCCACCACCTCGGGTATATATGTAAACCCCCTTTTGTGACAATCCGATGAAAATTGGATAACCTATGCAGCCAAATTCGGCACGGACATTGAGAGGTCTCACTGTTGAATTTTGTATTTCAAATTTCAACAAAATCGGGTAATAAATACAGATTTTAAGAGCTTCAGACCCTTAACCGGCATATTGGTCTATATGACAGCTATATCTACATACAGTTCTGGTAAAAATTATTCAGGTCGGATGGCGGGTGGCCTAAAACTACTCACTGTTTCAAATTTCAGTAAAATTGGGTAAAAACTAATGCTTTTATGGGCTCATGGGCCCACAACAGCTACGGGAACCAGCAATGGGCAAAGGCCGCTGCATCAACATGGGCAAGGCAGGTGCCAGGCCATACCATGCGCAGCACCAAATCACTCGGTCGCACCAGTACAGCAACACCTCGTTATGGATAACTAGCGTGTATTCATCCCTCCACTAAGTCTAGTCCGCCTCCTAAGAAATACTTCCCGGGAAAAGGTGGCCAGCCTTGCAACAGTCATCTCGTCTTCAAGGGCCCTACTGAAACCTCACACCGCCACGCTAATCCCCATCGCGCCTAAATCGCTAGTGTCTGCATAGTACGGTCATTCCGTCAGTATATGCCTCCAGTCCTCAGGTCTCCCACAGTCGCACAAATCAGTCAGTAATGGATAACTAGCGTGTATTCATCCCTCCACTAAGTCTAGTCCGCCTCCTAAGAAATACTTTCCCGAAAAAGGTGGCCAGCCTTGCAACAGTCATCTCGTCTTCAAGGGCCCTACTGAAATCCCATACCGCCTCGCTGATCCCCATTGCGCCTAAATCGCTAATGTCTACATAGTACGGGCATTCCGTCAGTACATGCCTCCAGTCCTCAGGTCTCCCACAGTCGCACAAATCAGTCGCGGACAAATTCCTCTGATGCAAAAATGCATTAAAGGAACCATGTCCCGTCAGTATGAAGCCCAGACTTAGGCCGAAGCCAAAGTCCGGGCGGTCTCGTACGAACGCCGCGTCACGAATAAATTCGTAAGTCACCTGACCATTGTCACTGTTCGTCCATCTAGTTCTCCACCTATCATCAAGACGCTCTAAAAGGAGTGCCTTGAGCCGCCTAACATCCCCATCTGCAAGCTCCGAAGCGGTGAGCCAATCCTCAGGCACTAATGGATTTCCCTTTTTCACACTATACAGAACGGCCATGTAACTCACGAGTACATCAAGCGGGGGCGCGCCAAGCAATACCTGTAGTGCATCTGTCCAAACAGTCCTACACACAGGCAAGCAAGCCAGCATTGCCACCCTCTGACAAGAGAGGATCTTCTTTCGTTCTAAGACTGTCGCAGCAATTCCGTGCCATACAGCGCTCCCACGACACAGTGGGAGTTTTATCGCCACTCTGATTATGGATGTAGACTTCTTGGGGGTAAGGATCCGACTGGGCTATATCTAGAGGTCTCAATGTTAACCCATAGAAAACTAAAATCTGCCTGTTCACGAAGAAGACGAAGGTGGGCCAATTTGACGCACCACGTTTCCTCAATAAGACGATTTCGATATCTGACAAGGTCAAATACTTAGGAGTAACCTTGGACAGGAAACTTTATTGGAAGTGTCACATTAAGGAGCGTACCGAGAAGGGTCACAGAGGTTGGGCAATATGAAGACAGGCTGTGAAGTATGGTATGGTATTGTAACGGTACACATAGGACTACGAGCTCACTTATGTATAATCGTTGCGGCAAGTGATAGCATGTATAGGGCGTGTGGGAAGGATAATGAGACGGTCGACCATTTTCAGTGTCATTGCCCGGCTTTCGCTGCTAACAGACACCGGCACTTAGATGGGGACACAATACCAGGCATAAACCAACTTAGGGCGTATTATGGAAAATAATCAGAGATTATTTTAAATAGGACAGAAATCCTGACTTAGATCTTCTTTTCCGAGGTTACTTTTCAGTACCTAAACTATGTTTTTAGTATTTAGAGCGTACAACAAACCGATTACTGGCTTATGTGTAAGTCCATAGCGGCATAGGGCGGATTAATATCCGCACCCTTCTTTTCGACCTAATCTAAAATAACTTCCAGATAGGTAGAAGGGTCAAAAGCTCCAAAACCTTCGTTCGAAAAACCTAAATTATTCTCCATAAATGTTTAGATGTCTTATTTTTTACTCGATTTTGCCTAAAAATTTGTGTGAGAATCTCTTATATATAAAATTCAATTTGTGTTTGTTTGTTTGTTCGGTATAGACTCAAAAACGGTTGAACATAGGTTATATAATTTGTTGATATCGGTAGGGGGGCGGACCCTTACCGCAAAGGTACCACCCAAAAATAAAAGTGGACCGATCGGGACAATATGGGATTCAAATGAAAGGTATTTAAGAGTAGAGTACGAATTTCGTAATAAAAGTAGGGTCCAAGTACCTGGGCGCCGTCCCAGCCCCAAAACCCCTTAAAATAGGTTTATTTGACGATCGTGACAATATGGGACTCAAATGAAAGGTATTCGGGAGTAGATTACGAATAGGGTCAGGAAGTAGGAATAGGCTTTTAATTTATTGATAACGGATTGATAATTGGCTAATGTGCCCATTTTGGGCGTTTTTGTGCGGGTGGGGTGACCCCCTATACTTCGACATGAATGGAGGGTCCGCCCCCATCCGTTATCAATAAATTAAAAGCCTATTCCTACTGTGTCTGTTCCGTATAGACTGAAAAACGGCAGAACCGATTTTCTCGAAATTTTCCCATATTGTGTAGGTTGGTCTGGAAGGAAATATAGGCTATATAATTTTTCGCCATCGGAAGGGACCCTCCCCCTTATGCCAAATTAAAGGTATTGGAGATTAAAATACGAATATGGTATTAAAATTTGAGTCTTAGTACCTATCGGGCCGCCCCAACCCCAAAACTGCCCCAAAACAGACATATTGGACGTTCATTTCAATATGGGGCTCAAATGAAAGGTATTCGGGAGTAGATTTCGAATCTGGCATACAAAATCAGATCGAAGAATAGAGAGTCATGCCACCCCTCAAAAACGCCATTAGACCCATTATGACAATATGATACTTGGCTGAACCGATTTTCTTAAAATTTTCATAGATTGTGTAAGTTTGTCTGGAAGGAAACATGGGCTATAGAATTTTTAGATATCAGGTGGAGGCGGACCCTCCCCTTTACCGCAAAAACGCCACCCATATCCGCAAGTGGTCCAATAAGGGTATGAAATGAAAGGTATTGGAGTGCTTTCCGATTCAAGTTTAAACTCAATGATAAGGGACCTTTTTCTATGGCCGAGTCCAAACGGCGTCCCGCAGTGCATCACATCTTTGGGGAAAATTTTTTAAATGACCATGCATGGCATTGTACCTCGCTTTTCCGCCTACAGGAACCTTAACTTGCCAGTATACTTACCTTGTGAGAGGGTGTAGGAGACAGTAAGAATGGAGGAAAGGGCACAATTGAACACAACACAAAGAAAAGAAACAACATTTCAAGAATACCAATAAAAAATAATTTAATTGTGACATCATTCATACATTTTATAAATAATTTGCATACAAAAAAATTTGAAAGTGTTTTCCATACAAAAACTTGTAAAAGAGAGAAAGCAAGAAAAAGTGTTTTCCCAGGAGAGTACAGAGTGAAAGAGACATGCTTTGAGAACTAAAATTCTCATTTGAAACCAGACTTCTAGCTACTTTTGTTGAAGGTTCTGCTAACTAAGAGAGATAGCGAGAGGTGGAGAGTGAGAGACAGTGGGATACGTTGGGTGTTTCTTCAAGGGTAGCAGGTATTGGATTGTTGGAAAAAGGAAACGGATATGATTTCGCTCTTCGGAAAATATGCCCATTGTGGTGATGATGTTGATATCTCATTGGGTTAAGCAATGGGAACCACTGCCATTCCCATTGGCCGTGGTTGTATTGTGGCCTGCTGATTTGACTTTACTGCGGTTGCGTGAAGTTGTTCCACAAAAACCTCTACCCTGGGTATCGGCCAAAGAGGAATTGCTGCTGGAGGCCTCATTTGGCAGCAACTCAGGAGCTACATTTGAGGAGGCTTTGGCATTTTTCCACATATGCCATTTGCGACGCAAAGTTGAGGAATTTTCACTTTTGTCGCTGCTGCCATTTCTGTTACTCGATTCGCACGAGGTTTTAGCTGAGTTGGCCACAGCACAGGCGGCCATATGACCCCAGGTGGCTTGGGTGCTTCGCGGATGTAGAATCAGTTGGGTGTGAGGTTTTCTGATAACCCGTGCATCATAATTCTCAACTATGATAATGGGGTTGGGCAATTTGTTGCGTTGTTTGCTATACTGTCTTGAGGTTTGATTTTTTTGATGTGGTTCTTGGTGTTCTGTGGACTGCTGAATTTTGACATTGGCCAATGCCTGCGGCTGCAACGATTGACAATTGCGATGCTGCATTAGCCGCGACTTAAGACTTCTCCATCGAAAAAAGCTGCGTAAACGCTGACGTCGATCTTGAGCCAACAGGTTTTGCTGCATTTGAGAATCTTGCATTTGTTCCACATCCTGTACCAAATCTGGCTGCTGGGGCTTGCATTTGCGTGAAGAATTTTTAGGGGGCCTGGTAGAAGGAGTCTGAGTGCCAGTGTGACTGACATGGTGCATGGGATTTGGCATGAGTTTGGAAGAACTTGGGACTGGGTTTGGAAAATGATCGTGTTGGGGTGGTGTGGTGGGTGGTGTTCTGTTGCGGGAGGAAGAGTCATTGTGATGGTTGTTACTGTTACTGTTGTTGTTGTGGTTGTTGTGGTGGTGGTTGTTGCTATTTGTTTGTTGATTGTTATGGAAATTAAGTGCCTTGCAACTACTGGTGATCCATGCGTGCATAGAAATGGGACGCAAACGTGCCTGGGATTGTGGTAGTGGTGGTGATGGTGGCGGTGTTGGCATGCTTGGGGTCGGTAGTGCTAATCTATGGATGTGATCGTAGGATGCTGATAACATACCTGTGCGCTCGTCATGATAATCATCATCATCCGAACTTTCCAGACGATCCTCTACCAATGATGTCTGTCTCGAAAGACCCTGTGTGTGTGTGTGTTGTTGTTGTTGTTGTTGTATTGTGAGGGTGTGAATATTGGCAGTTATGTTGGTGTTGACCAAATTTATTTTTGGATTTATAGTGACAAGGTGTTCAGTTGTTGTCGTGGTTGCAGAGGTGCAAGTGTATTTGTCCATTTACGAAACAGGAAAAAGAAACAAAAAATAGAAGCCAGAAATAAAAAAGAAAATAAACATAGTAGTGTTCATATATGTTACTCTAAATATTAAATATTTTCTTTAACATAGCTTTACGAGATTATATATCGTTTAATGTTTATATATAAAAATATTCTTTAATAATTTAATTGCAAGTTCCAGAACTCTGTTTATTGGGTTACTTTATAAAAATTTTTATGTTTCTTAATTTTTTTTGCTTAAGACAGTCTGTTTAACGGTAAAAGCTTTGTGTGTCAAAACTTAAATTAAAAATTTGAAAAAATAAAAAAAAAAAAAACATTAAAGCAGTTGGGCTATTATCCATTTAGTAATTATTTTTAATTATGTATTTTCTTTATCTTCATTATCATTGTCATTGCCATTATAAACTGCACTCCTAAGGAGTTGTCTAAATTCTAATTTTTCCAAATTGCGTTCATTTACCAAAACTAAAAGGAAAAAAAAAAACCAAAAACACAACAAAAAAATTGTTGGCATTTCGTCTACTTGGTTTTGCTCTACTACAAAGCTTTTGTTTTATGCTCTCTTTAACTACAAAGCTTTCTATGGCCAGAAGCCAATACAATGGGTATGGGGAATTTGCAAAACTTACCGCATTATGTCTTCTTCTGGGTGGTGATCGTTTATTCCACAGTGCCTCCAATTGATCAAAGTGTTGGGATTGCGCCAGGGCCGCTTGTTCCGGCCCCAGGTTTGTTTGCGATGTTATGGTTTTCATTTCGGCTATTTTCGATATCTCCTCCATGCTGGCCGACACGGAGAAACGTCGCTTCAAGCGTTCATCGACTTGGGCCATCATTACCGAGGCGGTGAGATGTCCATATTTCTTTTGCCAGGTATAGGTGTCCAGTGAGACTTCCTTCTTTAGCAGGCGTTTCATTTGACGCTTGGGTCCTTGCGGTCGTAAATCTGTGAGGGTGATGGAAAAATGAGAAAGTAAGTGGATATGTGGAGAAGAGGGTTATATAATTCTGATTGCCAGCATATAGGATTCGATGCTGGCCTTGCTATTCTAAACCTAATGTAGCGATGGTTAGAGAAGAAGTGCTGCATGGCGACCCTCCAATGCTGAACCTCATCGATTAGATTTTCCGAACAAATTGTCACACCTAAAACCTCCTCCCTAATCCTATTAACAAAGGTAGCGGTGTTACCAATATTAAGTGTTATTAAGTCGGTAGTATCTAAGAATTCTGCCACGGCTTGGCCTCGCTCTTTAATGTTGATAGTAGCCCACGAATTGTGGCGAGAGTTCGCATCGCACCCTATTAGTACCTCATCTGCTGTCTGTTTTGCCTACGTTACCGGTCGTTGCAGCTTCGACGTTGGTGGCGGTGTCGGAGAATCGAAAAACAGATTAAGTGAAGCTAGGTATGCTCCACCGTCTCCCTCTCTCATCACTGTTGCATCCGACATTGACAACTCTGTAATTCAAATTTATTTGACAACTAGGCGAACCGGGCCCGCTCCGCGGCGCCTTCTTTAACGCTCTAATATATTTTTAGTGTGGGGACACTTCGCCCTGAATGCGAATATAGAATTTGTGCCATTGTAGCCTATGTACTTGGACTTGGGTCTTGGACCCATATTTTTAATACGATATTCGTTTTCTGGTCTCCAATACCTTTCATTTGATACCCTTTCAATGATACCACAGAATATCTAAAAATTACATATAGCCTTTGTTTTCTTCCAGACAAACGTACACAATCTATGAAAATTTTTAGAAAATCGGTCCAGCCAAGTATCATAGAGTCATAATGGGTCTAATGGCGTTTTTGAGGGGTGGCGTGACCCCCTATACTTCTATCCGATTTTGTATGCCAGATTCAAAATCTACTCCCTTATAATGAAATGAACGTCCAATATGTCTGTTTGGGTTGGGGCGGTCCGATGGGTACTTAGACTCAAATTTTAGTACCATATTCGGATTCTCTCCAATGCCTTTCATTTGATACGTATTTTGTCCCGATCGGCCCACTTTTGATTTTGGGTTGTGTTTTTGGCATAAGGGGGAGGGTCCTTCCGATATCGAAAAGTTATATAAAGCCTATGTTTCGTTCCAGACCAACCTACACAATATGCGAAATTTCGAGAAAATCGGTTCTGCCGTTTTTCAGTCTATACGGAACAAACAAATCCGTGATTGGCTAATGTGCCAATCACGGCACACGGGTGGGGTGACCCCCTATACTTCGACGTGAATTTGAATGCCAGATTCGTTATCTACTCCCGCATACTTTTCATTTGATACCCATATTGTCCTTATCGGTCCACTTTTGATTTTGGGTGTGTTTTTGGGTAGCGGTGGAGGGTCCGGCTCTTCCGTTATCAATAAATTATGTAGCCTATTCCTACTTTCTGACCATATTCGTAATCTTCCCCCGAATACCTTTCATTTGAGTCTTATTGTCATGATCGTCAAATAAACCTATATTAAGGGGTTTTGGGGCTGGGCCGGCTCCCCAGGTACTTGGACCCAACTATTATTATGAAATTCGTACTTTACTCTTGAATACCTTTCATTTGAATCCCTTATTGTTCCGATCGGTCCACTTTTATTTTTGGGGTAAGAGGGAGGGTCCCTCCCGATATCAAAAAATTATATAGACAATGTTTCCTTCCTACACAATCTGTGAAAATTTCAAAGTAATCGGTTCAGCTGTTTCTGAGTCAAACAAACGACAAACAAACACAAATTGACTTTTATATATAAGAAGATAACCAAGGTCCTCGGCCGAGTTCCAGTGTTTGCATAGAATAATTGGTAGTTGATATGGTTCCATGGCTCCTAAATTAAGGCAATATGAGTCTTGCCCTTGCTGATTTTCTCCATCAGTGCGAGTGTAGCAGTTTTGATCCGGTAGAGGTTTATAAATGGGCTTCTTGGGAGTGGGTGGGGATCTCATCATCTGCTCTCTGTTTGTTACTGCACTGCCAGATATTTTAATCTTGGTTTATTTGCCCATCCTAGTCTTCCCAATCCTGGGAAGATCGGTGCACGGTGGTTTAATTATCGGGTCTCTGTTCGTCAGGCTGTACTGAGTTCCCCGTCCCAGCACTAATGTTTAATATCAGAATCTTTGCTCATCCTTCTCCTCTAAATATTTGGAAAGTCGGTGATGGTCTTGTCGTTGGCGCCCAGCTCGTTTGTCGGTATTGAGTCTCCTGCCACTGCACTGCCTGATGGCTCTATATGTGTGGATTTTTGCCTATTCTAGTCTTGCCAATCTTGAAAAAGACAGCATTGGTCGTATTTTGTTTTTGGTTCAAAAAATTAATATAAACTCATTTTTATACCCACCACCAAAGGATGGGCGTATATGCATTTTGTCATTCCGTTTGCAACACATCGGAATATCCATTTCTGACCCTATAAAGTGTATATTTTCTTGATTATCGTCAAAATCTAAGACGATCTACCCATGTCCGGACGGACGGGCCGTCTGTCCGTCCATCTGTCTGTCTGTTGAAATCACGCTACATTCTATAAAAATAGAGATATTGAGCCAAACTTTGCACAGATTCTTGTTTTATCTAAAGGCAGGTTAAGTTCGAAGATGGGCTATATCGGACTTTATCTTGATATAGCCCCATATAGACCGATCCGCCGATTTAAGGTCTTAGGCCCATTAACGTCACATTTATTATCCGATTTTGCATAAATTTGGGACAGTGAGTTGTATAAGGTCACACGACATCCTTCTTCAATTTGCCCCGGTCGGTTCAGATTTGGAAATAGCTGCCACATAGACCGATCTCTCGATTTAAGGTCTTGGGCCCATAAAGGGCGCATTTGTTGTCCGATGTCATCGAAATTTGGGACAATGAGTTTTGTTGGGCTCTTCGACGTCCTTCTTCAATTTGGCCTAAATTGGTCCAGATTTGGATATAGCCGCCATATAGACCGATCTCTCGATTTAAGGTTTTGGGCGCATAAAAGGCGAATTTATTATCCGATGTTGCCGAAATTGGGACAGTGAGTTGTGTTACGGCCTTTGACATCCTTGATCAATTAGGACCAGATCGGCCCAGATTTGGATATGGCTGCCATATAGACCGATCTCTCGATTTAAGGTTTTGCACTCATAAAAGGCAAATTTATTATCCGATGTTGCCGAAATTTGGGACAGTCTGTTGTGTTAGACCCTTCGACATCCCTCTTCAATTTGGCCCACATCGGTTCAGATTTGGAGAAAGCTGCCATATAGAAGAACCACTCGATTTAAAGTTTTGGCCACATTAAAAGAGGATTTATAATCCGATTTCGCTGAATGGTGTGGTACTAACGCGAGGACGTCGGAATAGGAATAAGGAATAACAACCAGGACGGAAATGTCACGAACAGTCTTGCAGTCATGCCATTGTGGCATGGGGCGGATTGATATCTGCACTCTCTTTTCAACCTAACCTAACCTATTAATAAAATCCGAGTTTTGCAACAATCTCCTAGTTTTATAATTTTTAAATTTCTAGTATTTCAAAACGTTCGGATATCAATTTTTCATGAGAATAAATAACAAAGAGACTAATAAATGGTAGCAATTTGACTTTTATGTAATAGATACTCTCTACAATATGTTTCAATTATCAGATTTCTGGTCTTATGTAAGAAGAAATACGAAATTCTCAATAAATGCAAGTACCAAGTAACGGTTGACTTCGTCTCATCTGTATAATACATATTGAACGTCTAATTCCCTCACTCATAATCCCATGCAGTTTTCAATGTTACTTACCTTCAACATCTCGTGCTGGTGCCGAATACGTTGGCAGCTTTATGTACTGAGCAGGGGTATTGTGCAGGCATATCACGGGCAAATTGAAACTATCCACTAATTGCACCAATATTCGCGAACAATCCATGCTGATGTCAAAACGTGGAAAGGGTACATGTAATTGCAACGAAGTCAAGGCGAGACCACGTTTTGTCTCCCACACTATGAGGGTCTTGTCATCACTGCCCGACACAGCCGTTGAACCATCTGCCGACACCTTGACACCAATGACTGGAGCCAAATGGCCAGCCAAAGTATGAATCTCCTCTCCCGTATGCAAATCCCAAATAATCAGATTTGTGTCCTTTGACCCGGAAGTGACCTGTGTCTTATTTGTCACCGATACAGCTGCACAGGTCACAGCATCCGAATGGCCCACTAGTACTTGGGCCAATTTACCACCCGTAGCTTGCCACACCTTGAGGGACATATCACGTGAACCGGTTATTATGTACAAGCTATCGGCGGTGATGGTAAAGCAGGTTATCTCATCAGAATGGGAGACCGAATACTTCTCATCCTCTCGCGTTAGGGACCATATCTTTAGAGTGTTATCCCCATTGGTGGAGACGGCGAATTTCATATTGTTTGTGGCAGCCAAGAATTTGTAGGGCCCCTGTATGGTCTGCAACAGACTGCCACCATCAGCCATCCAGACATAGATGAGGCCATCGCGATCGGAGGACATAATGCGACGAGAATCCATTAGGACCACAACACTGCATATGGGCGCCACATGCCCCTTGAATGTATTGGCTATGGACCCACTGGCTAGGCTCCAAATATGAACCATGCGATCATCGGATCCTGTGGCCAAATATTCGCCATTTGGAGCAAACATCAAGCAGGTAATGGGAGCTGCATGCCCGTCGAATGTGGTCTGATATTCTGGGGTATTGATTTGCATTATGTGCACATGACGCCCGGAGGCGATTGCCACCAATTGAGAGTCTCGCGACACATCAAAGCACGTAATGGGCGGCAGCGTTGTTGAGGGCGATCTTTGTGTTTGGGCGGCACGCTTCAGCGAACGTTTGCGTTTCTGATTGTGCGAATAAGGATGGACATAGAGCTCCTCGTTGCGGAACGAATAGAAGGTGATCTTATTGCCACCCACCGTAATGAGAAAGTCATCGTTGTCCATGGCATAGAGGGCGGTAACTGGACCCGGATTGGGAGGCATCGATCGTATTAGACGACCCGAATGCATGTCATAGATAAGAGCGCGAGTATCTTCACAGCCCACCACGGCGCGTTGACTATCACGGCCTATGGTAATTGTGCGTATCTAATGAGATTTTGAAAGAAGGGGGTACATGAGAAATGGGTGTATATTAGAAATGTCATGATAAAATGGTTTCGTAATTTTGCTTACCCGGGATTTGTGACCTTTGAGTGTGTACAGTTCCTTGCCTGTTGCCAATGTCCTGACATACAAACCATTGTCATCACAATGAGCCAAAAGGAATACCTGCAAAGAAAATTATACGAAATTAACATTCGTGTCCATTGTAGCTTTAAGAAAGGAAGGAAGGGGAAGTTCTACACACTGGTGTGTATTATGTAAAATAAAAATTTAACAATTTTAGATAAAATGTTCTGGAATTTTTATACCCTCCACCATTGGAGGGGGTAGTAGGTAGAACTGGCAAAATATCGATAGCACTATCGATAGAAGTCAAATCGGGAGATCGGTTTACATGGGAGCTTTATCAGGTTATAGACTGAAGTCATGACAGAACACGGCATGCAAAATTTCAGCCAAACCGGACAAAAATTGCGGCTTCCAGGGGCTCAAGACGTCAATTTGGGAGATCGGTTTACATGGGACCTATATCAGGTTATAGACCGATTCGGACCGTACTTAACACAGTTGTTGGAAGTCAGCTAAATCGGGCAAAAATTGAGGCTTGTAAGGGCTCAAGAAGTCAAATCGGGATATCGGGTTATATATGAGCTATATCAGATTATAGGCTTATTTGGGCCATAATTGGCACAGTTATCGAAAGTCTTAACAGAACGCTTCGTGCAAAATTTCAGACAAATCGCACAAAATTCCGGGTTTCAGGGGCTCAAGACTTCAATTTGTCAAATCGGTTTATATGGGAGCTATATTAGGATACAGACCGATTTGAGCCGTACTTGGCGCAGTTGTTGGAAGTCATAACGGAACACCACGTGCAAAATTTCAGCCATATCGGGCAAAAATTGCGGCTTGTTAGGGCTCAAGAAGTAAAATCAGGAGATCGGTTTTTATGGGAACTATATCAGATTATAGACCGATTTGGACCATACTTGGCACAGTTATTGAAAGTTTTAACAAAACACTAAATGCAAAATCGCAGCCAAATAGGATAAAAATTGTGGCTTCCAAGGGCTCAAGAATTCAAATCGAGAGATCGGTTTATATGGTAGCTATATCAGGATATAGACCGATTTGAACCGTACTTGGCGGAAATCATAGCAGAAACCTACGTGAAAAATTTCAGCCACTTCGGACAAAAATTGCGGCTTCCAGGTGATCAAGAAGTCAAATCGGGAGATCATTTTATATGGAAGCTATATCTAAATATGAATCGATATGGCCTATTTGCAATCCCCAATGCCCTACATCAATATTAAGTGTCTGTACAAAATTTGAAGCGGATAGCTTTACGCGTTCGACCGCTATCGTGATTTCGACTGACGGACGGAAGGGCATGGCCAGATCCACTCAGAACGTCGAGACGATCAAGAATATATATTCTTAATGGGCCCTTAGACGAATATTTCGAGGTGTTACAAACCAACCACCATCCTATGGTGGTTGGTAGAAAAAAGAAAATGTTAGTCTGAAGTTCCATACCACTAACAAAATCCCAAATTGATCTCCATTCGGTTCAAGTCTGGCATTATGTTTCCAACTTAATGCCGGTGTTTGCTAGATTTGGAAGCTGGTGAAGTACAAAGGAAATGCTTCAGCGTCTCATCATCTTCCCCGCATGCCCTTCACATACTATCACTTGCCGCAACGATTTTACATAAGTGAGCTCGTAGTCCTATGTGACCCTTTATGATACCAATATCTACACTGACCTCCTTCTTGCTTCCTTTCAGTAATAGCCTCGTCTTCTCACAATCGGTATCCCCCCATAGGATTTTCGCCGTCCTACCGACTATTTCGCTGTTCCACAATGTTGCATGCACATTCGTCGCCCACTCCTTTAACTCGGACAGCGTCTACCCAAAAGGCTTCGGGTTAACCAAATTTATTGATGACAGTCCTCTGGCCATCACCGCCAAATCGTCTGCCCTTTCATTCCCCCTTACTCCGTTATGGCCCGGCACCCAAACGATGCGGATTTTGCCATCTTCAGAGAGGGCATTAATCTCCTTCTTACACTGCAAGACTACTCGTGATGTTACCGTCCTGGTTGTGATTGCTCTTATGGCAATTTTACTGTCGGTAGAGACGTTCACACTCGACGTCCTCGCGTTAGTATCACACCACCTCACGCATTCTGTGATCGCCCGGATCTCCGCCTGTAGGACTATATTATGGTCAGTCAGCCTAAACAGATCTCAGTGTCTCGGTTATTAATGTAGACCCCCAGGCCCACTCTGTCCTCTAACTTTGATCCATTCGTGTAACACGATCTTCCAGATGGGTTCGGTTAACCCATGATTGTGCCGCTGGGAGCCGTGCCTCGCACTCGACCTCAAGGTTCATTTCAGGTATCCGATCGGAAACCTCTTTCTTACTTTCAGGTTGCCTCACACTTAATCTGTATGTCAATGGGTAGGATATATAGAATGGTCTCCAGTGCCCTAGTGGGTGTGGTCCTCATTGTTCCGCCTTTGCCTGTTGTATGGTCCTTATGTTGCACTTTTTCTCCATAGCAGTCCACCAAACTACTGAGGCGTGAGTAAGTATTGGTCTAATCACGCTACTGTAGATTCAGTGGACTATCCTCGTATTCAGGCCCCATTTCAAGCCTACGGCCCGTCTACATAGTGCCCAACATCTGTGAGCCTTACTAGTACGCACTTGAATGTGGCACTTCCAATTCAGATTCCTGTCCAAGATCACACCTAAGTATTTGACCTTGTCAGATATCACATTACATTGGCCCACCTTCCTCTTCCTCGTGAACAGGCATGTTTTGGTTTCATATTTCGAGAATCGGTTAACAAATGACCATTTTGTTGCATTATGACTGCAAATCGGACGAACATATATATGGGAGCTACAGGGTGGCTGATGAATATTGCTACAATGATGAATATTGCTACATTTTTTTTTCGGTGTATGGAATACATTTTTCTTTTATTCATGTTAAATTAAATTATTAAATTAATTATTAAATTATTATTAATTAAATTAATTAATTAATTAATTAAATTAATTATTAAATTATTATTATTAAATAGAAAAAAAGTTATTACATTTTTTTTTGGTAGCGGCTTTCATCAGCCACCCTGTATATCCATATCTGAACCGAATTTTTCCAATTTCAAAAGGCTTTGTCTCTAGGCAGAAAAACATGCCTGTACCAAATTTTAAGACGATCGGATGAAAACTGCGACCTGTACTTTGTATACAAATTAACATGGACAGATGGACGGACATAGCTAAATCGAATCAGAAAGTGATTCTGAGTCAATTGGTTTACTTATCAATGGGTCTATTTCGCTTCCTTCTAGGTGTTACAAACAAATGCACTAACTTATAATACCATGTACCACAGTAGTGTTGTAGGATATAAACAAGTAAGAGCGTGCTAAGTTCGGCCGGGCCGAATCTTATATACCCTCCACCATGGATCGCATCTGTCGTGTTCTTTGCGCAGTATCTCTTTTTAGGCAAACAAAGAATAATGAATATGGACGAGAGGAGGAGGTGGAGCTATATATATAAGTTATAGTCCGATTCGGGGCTCAAGAAGCAAAATCGTTAGATCTGTTTATATGGGAGCTGTGTCAAGCTATAAATGGATTCAGACCATATTGCACACGTATGTTGAAGGCCATGGGACGGGAGAAGCCGTTGTACAAAATCTGTGCCAAATTGGATGAGAATTGCGCCCTCTAGAGGCTCAAGAAGTCAAGACCCAAGATCGGTAAGTATGGCAGCTATATCAGGGTATGGACTGATTTGGACCATACTACTCACAGTTATTGGAAGTGATATCAAAACACTATGTGCAAAATTTCAGTCAAATTGGATGAGAATTGCGCCCTCGGTTTATATGGCAGCTATATCAGGTTATGGACCGATTTGAACCATGCTTCGCACAGTTGTTGGAAGTGGTATCAAAACACTATGCGCAAAATTTCAGTTAAATTGGATGAGAATTGCGCCCTCTAGAGGCTCAAGAATTTAACACCGAAGATCGGTTTATATAGCAGCTATATCAGGTTATGGACCGATTTGAACCGTAGTGTAATATCATAACACTACGTGCAAAATTTCAGTCAAATTGGATGAGAATTGCGCCCTCTAGAGGCTCAAGAAGTCAAGACCCAAGATCGGTTTATGTGGCAGCTATATCAAAATATGGGTCGATTTGGCCCATTTACAATCCGATCTTGGGTCTTGACTTCTTAAGCCTCTAGAGGGCGCAATTCTCATCCAATTTGACTAAAATTTTGCGCATAGTGTTTTGATATCTCTTCCAACAACTGTGCGAAGTATGGTCCCAATCGGTCCATAACCAGATATAGCTGCCATAGAAACCGATCTTGGATCTCGACTTCTTGAGCCTCTAGAGCGCAATTCTCATCCGATTTGGAACAAATTTTGTACAACGGCTCCTCCCATGACCTTCAACATACGTGTGCAATATGGTCAGAATCGATCTATAGCTTAACACAGATACCATATAAACCGATCTCCTGATTTCGCTTCTTGAGTCCCGGACTATAACTTGATATAGCTGCTCCTCCGTCCTTATTGATTATACTTTGTTTGCCTAAAAACAGATACTGCGCAAAGAACTCGACAGATGCGACCATGGTGGAGGGTATATAAAATTCGATCCGGTCGAACTTAGCACGTTCTTATTTGTTTTTTTTTTGTTCAAATTTTTCAATAACCCTTTTAAAACAGCAGGTTTTGTTTGCTAAAATAGCAGAACGAAATGTTTGCTAAAACAGCAGCACTTTGTTTGCTGAAACGGCAGTAATGTCTGTTTTAGCAAAAATGTTTAAAAAATTTCGTTGAGTGTGCGGATCGCTACAGATCGAACTGTGTACAGATATGGCTGCCTTATGGGCCGATCTGCCTTAATGGTCACAGAAAATGTCTTTGATGGGGGTCTGACTGAAATTTTTCTGTCCCTCATCAAATCATCCATTACGTTAGTATCTCAAAGTTGACCGAGGGTTTACATATAACTTCAGACAACTTCACATTGTGTTTAAGCAGTGGTGGTTGTAAATAGCTAAATTTAGAATCTCCTTCATTTTCTCACCTCTGAATGTATTGGCCGCTTCAAATATTATCATAAAATTGCGTGCTTATAGTCAATATTTCGACATTAAAAAGTGGCCAAAAGGAAGCAAAAGAAATAAGACTATCGTTTCCTGTATCCGTTGAAAGGTTTTTTGTAAATGTGTGTATGTGTATGTGTGTATGTGTATGTGTGTATGTGTATGTGTGTCGGTACGTTTCATAGCTCAGCCACGTTGAGGCATAAATGTTACCATAAAATAGTTGCCCTTATTGCGGCATAAAATTACAGTAACATAAAATGGAATATCATAAGCTGTGTGGCTTTGTGTTCGCCTTTTTGCTTATTGGCTTCCCGCTTTCCTAATGTTTCCTTCAAAAAAGAAAATTCGCTTCTTTAGCTGAATGGACGGAAGGAATATGATTGTGCTGCTTTCACTCGCTCTCTGGCTCTCACTTTCTGAATTCCAAATTTTTTTTTTTATAAATGTGTCTAGATGGTCGATAATATTTGCCGCCAAGGACTTAATACACTTGCAGGGAATACAAGTCCATGCTCTGTAAAACTAAAACTGGAAAATTCAACACTTAGCTGGAAGAAGCACATTTTATTTTCTTGGAAAGGGGGATTTTTTTTTGTGTTTGACTGTATGGGGCCTCTCAGCCCCATATTTGGAGGGGCTAACGTGCCAAGGCTTTCGTTAATATTTGATGACTACAAATGTATTGAATTTTACTTTTGAGAACAAATTACAAGTCAATTTAAAATAATTGCGTCTATAAATGAACTTAAATTGCCGTGTAAATTGTTTTTACGCCATCTTCGCCCCTCTTGCGTACTCCCTTTCCAATGATATAATCACTTTTCCCCCTTGCATGGCAATGGTGAGAGTGTGAGCAATGACAATGACATCGCTGGGTGATTGGTGGGTGTTGACAATTGTTGTGAGATCCTCCCCGGGCATTTATATGGATGGTGTTTTCAGCAGATGGTCATGGAAATGGCAACACAGATGCTGATATGGCTGATGTTGAGTTTGTGATAAATTTTGATGTAGTGTGTCTGTCGTACTTGGAGCATAATGATTTTATAATTGTTTTGTGGCCCCCCAGGGTAAAATCGGCTGAGATGTTCACACATTCTCCCATACACACACACACACACATTCGTTGTTTGATGTATGCCTAGCCAAATCCTTGTAAATGTTTATAACGCCTTGACTGGCTTGGTTCAGTGCTTGTTATTGATATCTTTAGCCGAGAATTTTTATGGCCACCGATTAATTATTTGTATATTTTCTTTGTGCTATCCTTCAAAGAAATCTTCCTGTTGCTCAGTCCTTTTTTTTTTTTGGGGATATTCTATTAAATTACATGCGTTCGCAAATGTTTCGACTTGATTTAATAAATTATTTTGATTATGCTTAATTTTCTCTTGGAATATTTTCAATTGTGTTTTATCCTCTAGCTGTAAGATGGTAGGCTGAAAGGACTTTTGAAGTGAAGATGTGCATATGAGTGGATACGATGGTAAAGCATGAAGCCAACATTTAACATCAACAAGTAAGAGCGTGCAAAGTTCGGCCAGGCCGAATCTTATATACCCTCCACCATGGATCGCATCTGTCGAGTTCTTTGCGCAGTATCGCTTTTTAGGCAAACAAAGAATAATTAATATGGACGGAGGAGGAGGTGGAGCTTTGTCAAGTTATAGTCCGATCAGGGGCTCAAGAAGCAAAATCGGGAGATCTGTTTATATGGGAGCTGTGTTAAGCTATAGATCGATTCAGACCATGGGAGAAGCCGTTGAACAAAATCTGTGCCAAATCGGTTGAGAATTGCGCTCCACAGAGGTTCAAGAACTCAAGATCCCAGATCGGTTTATATGGCAGCTATATCAGGTTATAAACCGATTTGGACCATACTTCGCATAGCTGTTGGAAGTGATATCAAAACACTATTTGCAAAATTTCAGTCAAATCGGAGAAGAATTCCGCCTTCTAAAAGCTCAAGAAGTCAAGACCCAAGATCGGTTTATATGGCAGCTATATCAGATTATGGACCGATTTGAATCATACTTAGCACAGTTGTTGGAAATGATACCCAAACAACATGTGCAAAATTACAGCCAAATCGTATAACAATTGCGCTACCTAAAAGCTTAAGAAATCAAGACCCCAGATCGGTTAATATGGCAGCTATATCAGATTATGAATCGATTTCAACCATACTAAGCACATTTGTTGGAAATGATACAAAAGCACCAAGTGCAAAATTTCAGTCAAATCGGGTGAGAATTACGCCCTCTAGAAGCTCAAGAAGTCAAGACCCATGCTCGGATTATATGGCAATTATATCAGGTTATGTACCGATTTGAACCATACTTAGCGCAGTTATTGAACGTGATACCAAAACACCACGTTCAAAATTTCAGTCAAATCGGATAAAAAGTGCGCCCTCTAGAACCTCAAAGTCAAAACATGGACCGATTTGGCCCATTTACAATCCCAACCGACCTACACTAATAAAAAGTATTTGTGCAAAATTTCAAGCGGCTAGCTTTACTACTTCGAAAGTTAGCGTGCTTTCGACAGACAGACGGACGGACAGACGGACAGACAGACGGACGGACATGGCTACATCAACTTAAAATGTCATGACCATCAAGAATGTTTATACTTTATGGAGTCTCAGACAAATATTTCGAGTAGTTACAAACAGAATGACGAAATTAGTATACCCCCATCCTATGGTGGAGGGGATGAAAATGAAACTTAAACCTGTACAATTATCTCCGAGATTTTTTTTGAAAATTAAGGTACAGGCGAGAACGGGCAAACAATGAGGAGGTCTTAACTCTACATTGCAATCAAGAATAAAGAAAATCGGTTTAGCACTTAATGATACTCATACAGAACATACAAACAAATATACATGCAAAGGAGCTAAATAGTTATGTGGAAATTCGGAATAGAAGCGAAAAATACATAGAAGCTCAGCCGGCAACTAAAATTATTTTCTTCAACCAGACTTCAATTATGTTTTCCTCATTCATAAGATTCCTTTTCATTCATGAGACCTTATTGCAATTTCAGGTAATGTTGCTGGATGAGTTCACCACAGCTACTGCCCTCTACCAATCGAAATCAACGCCATGGCAGCCGGTTTTACGTACTGGATTGATCCGATGGATTCCTTCAACGGCAAGGGCAGGCCCTTAAGTGTACAGCACACTGCTACAACAACAGTGATCAATTCAAATGCAAAATTTGGAAAACACAAATTATCCTGCAAACATCCCAGAAATAGAAACTTGTCTTATATAATTGAGAGCTGCGCCATCCCCCTCGGATTCGAACCCAAATGCTCAGCTCCGAATGTGCGACAATGAGGCCAAGAAACTTTAAATATCATCTACTCATTTTTTCAATATTTTATCCATTGCATTATTTGCCTTTCTTAACTCATTTACACTTAGACTTGGGAGCGTATGGGTAACATTAACATTGAGAAATAATATCACTTATGCGTGCTGGGGAACCAAATAGGAACAGAGAGCATCTATCAAAAAACTAAATAATTCCGGGGTGTTTATAAACCGGTTTTTATAAAATAGACCTTTGGCGATTTTAGTCATAGAGAAACTGGTTAATGCAGAATATATTTTCTTAATAAAAGTAAACTGTTTTAAAAATTAAAGACACTGGGTTTAGTGGAAAGTCGATCTGCATTCCAGGTGGAAGTTTTGTAAACGGCATTGAGTAAGGTTTTATTGTAAAAATAAAAAAGTATTTAATTATTGTACAGATTCGTGGATATGCTGTTCCGAAAACAAGAAATAAATCTCTTTAAAAAAATCAAAGAAGCCAAAGTTTAAGTGAAGTCTTATAATGATAAAATGTTAAAAATTTAAACACTGCAATAATTTTTTTTGTCAAATAATTTAGTTGTAAGAAGATTGATTATAACTTTTATTAACAGAACAAATTTAAATTAGTCAAATGCTTGGTATTATCAAACGAACATTTAAAAATCGAATTAATTGCTAAAAAATAATTTTGAAAATTTTTTGCCCATGAACATTCCATTAAGGAATAGGGGCAAACTTCCTACATATCAATGAGTGCAGTCCGATTGAAGTTTAAGCTCAATGATAAGGGGCCTCCTTTTCACAGCCGAGTTCAAACAGCGTGCCGCAGCGCGACACTTCTTTTGAGGAGAAGTTTTTACATGGCATAGTACCTCACAAATGTCGCCAGCATTAAGAGGGGATAACCACCGCTGAAAATTTTATTATGGTCTCGCCAAGATTTGAGTCCAGGCGTTCAGCGTCATAAGCGGACATGCTAACCTCTGCGCTACGGTTAAAATTACAAAGCCAATTCTTAAAACTCCTATACTGGTTTTCTACTGTAACCGTTGAGTGGAGCGGATGTGTTTTCGTTTCTCTGCTCGAAGAAATATTTCCGTACCTCGGAATAAGTACCTATTAAGAACTAGTAAGGAAGGGCAAAAGTCGGAAGGTGCCGACTGTATAATACCCTACACCTACCCTATAAGTACAATGTGGGAGCTATTACCAATTCTGAACCAATTTTGATGGACCTCGGCGATCAAATATATGTCAAACAGTAATAACTACGGTTGACAATTGACAACATTTTTGCAAATGACCCAAAATCTGACGAACATATATATGGGAGCTATATCTAATTCTGAACCGATTTTAAGCAAACTTCTCAGATAATGTGGTAGTCGTCGAGGAAAGCGTGGTGCAAAATTTTGGGATATCTGGCGATATACATATATGACAGCTATATCTAAATCTAAGACGATTTCTATGAAATTCGCCAGTAATATCGAGAGTCATAAGAAAATCCTTCCTGCCAAATTTCGAGAGAATCTGTTAACAAAAGATCATTTTATTGCAACATTACTGCGAATAGGACGAACATGTATATGGGAGCTATATCTAAAACTGAACCGATTTCGAGCAAACTTCTTAGATACTGTCACAGTCGTCGAAGAAAGTGTTGTACGAAGTTTAGGGAAGATTGGTCAATAAATGCGCTTACAGTGGCTCTAGAAGTAAAAATCCGGCAATATATATATGAGAGCTATATCTAAATTTCAACCGATTTCGAGCAAACTTCTCAGATACTGTCACAGTCGTCGAAGAAATTGTTGTACGAAGTTTTGGGAAGATTGGTCAATAAATGCGCTTGCAGTGGCTCTAAAAGTAAAAAACGGGCAATATGTATATATGAGAGCTATATCTAAATCTAAACCGATTTCCATGAAATTCACCAGTAATGTCGAGAGTCAAGAGTCAAATCCTTCCTAACAAATTTCAAAAGAATCGGTTAACAAATGACCATTTTATTGCATTATTACTGCAAATCGGACGAATATATACATGGGAGCTATATCCAAATCTGAACCGATTTCTTTGATATTAACCAGTAATATCGAGAGTCATAAGAAAATCCTTCCTGCCAAATTTCGAGAGAATCGGTTAACAAATTACCTTTTTATTGAAGTATTACTGCAAATCGGACGAACATATATATGAGAGCTATATCCAAATCTGAACCGATTTTTTCTAATTTCAATAGGCTTCGTCTCTAGACCGAAAAACATGCCCATACCAAATTTGAAGACGATCGGATGAAAACTGCGACCTGTCCTTTGTACACAAATTAACATGGACAGACGGACAGACAGACAGACGGATATATTGTAGCTAAATCGAATCAGAAAGTGATTATGAGTCGATCGGTATACTTATCAATGGGTCCATCTCTCTCCCTTCTGGGTGTTACAAACTAATTCACTAAGTTATAATACCCTGTACCACAGTAGTGGTGTGGGGTATAAAAATCGTAAAGCCTTTCAGGAGTAGGCTCATAATGGACTCCAATGACCGAACAGCTGCGGTGATGGCATCAGACCGTATTGGTCTTGGCGCCAGTAATCGAGTGTAATGTTTCCAGCGCACAACCAGTCGTCAGACTAATTGAGCAGGAAGAGACAGATAACCAGAGGGATGCACAGTTCATTCCCAGCCTTTAAGTAAAGGTGGTGTGTCGGATTGAGCATAAGATTCACACAGCGACAATGTCAATGGAACAGTCATCGCAGACGAATTGAGAGATGAGGAAGGAGGGATGATGGCAAAGGTGAGCGAGGGATTCACTAAGCTCACAAGAAGATCGCGAAAACAATCCGCGGCACGACAAAGGAGACAGAGAAGTATGCACCGGCACCGCAATCATGCGAAAAGGCAGGATGCTGGAAGGGATGGAACTGACATTCCACTCACTTCTACGGAAGCTGGGAAGAGAATCATATCTCCCGAATCAGCATTTTTCCCCCCAATGGACATTCCACTAAGGCACGGGGGCAAACTTCTCATTTATCAATGAGTGCAGTTCTAGCCTACTTTTTATAGCCGAGTCCAAAAGGCGTGCTGCTGTGCGACACCTCTTTGGAGGGAAGGTTTTACATGGCATAGTACCTCGCAAATTTTGCCAGCTTTAGGAGGGGATAACCACCGCTGAAAAATTTGCTGATGTTCCTGTCAGGTTTAGAACCCAGGCGTTTAGCATTATAGGCGGACTTGCTGCGCTACGGTGACCCCCAAAAGAGCATGCAAAGCTAATTGCAAATTTGCCCATTAAAATTCCATTAGGGAACTGTGGTAAACTTCTTACAAATCAATGAGTGCTGTCCGATTCAATGTTAAGCTCAATAATAAGGGACGTCCATTTTAAAGACGAGTCTGAACCGCAGAGCGACACCTCTTTGTGGCAAAGTACCTCACATTACATGGCAAAGTAACTCACAAAAGACGCCAGCATTAGGAGGGGATAACCACCGCTGAAAATTTTTCTGTTGCTCCTGCCAGGATTCGAACCCAGGCGTTCAGCGTCAAAGCTGGACATGTTTACCACTGCGTTATGGTGGTCTACTCCAAAAGAGCATAATATTGTTAAAATGCTGAAAAAGAGCTCCCCGCTTTCAAGTTCAGAGTCTGGAGTCCAGACAGTGTCCTACGGGGGAAGACAAAGACGGACCAGGAGCGAAGGAATCGCGCACGGCCCCTGAGTCTTCATGGAGGACTGTGACTTCCGAAAGGACAATACAGTCATCGCGGAGGCCACAACAGAGTTGAGTTTTCTTATGCAGTCATAAGTGTCGGCATTGCAATTTGTTGGACTGCTGGAGAAAAAGGGCAACGTTAGGATAATACAACAGGTTCAGAGAACATGTTTTTGACATAGGCGGGGCGATGGGGACCACGCTCAATAGAGCACTGGAGACTATTCTGGATATTCGACCTATTGACATACAGTGTAAGTGTGAGGCAGTCATTGCTGTTGAGACTTAAGGCGATGGAAGAATGGTTAAAGGATTATACCATCGTGGTATAATCGAGGCGAGGATCCGATCGGATAGCTGAGATGACACTTGAGGTCGAGTACGAGACCCTGCTGCCGCATGCACAGTGTTGAATTGACGGATTTCTGGTTTTGCCATTTGGGAGATCATGCTATACAGATGGATTAAAGCTAGAGGACAGAGTGGGTCAGGGGGCCTCCAAGGACATACAAATTAATGTGAGACAGCCATAGCGGCTTTGAGACTAAAGGCGATGGGAGAATGGATAAAGGATTATACCATCGTGGTATAATCGAGGCGAGGTTACTGCTGCCAGAGGCACAGTCTTAGAATGACGGAACTCTGGCATTGCTATGTGGGAGATCATGCTGTACAGACGGATCAATGCCAGTTGATAGAGTAAGTCTGGGGGTCTTCATTGAGAACCCAAGGACTGAGATCTGTTTTCGACAGCCTGATTTGCAGGCACAGATCTGGGCGATGACGTAATGCGTGAGGTGGTGTTATGTTCACGCGAGGACGTCGAGTGTGAACATTTTTACGGGCAGTAAACTGGCCATCAGGGCAATAAAATCCAGGACGGTAAGGACACCAACAGTCTTGGAGTGTAAGAAGGAGATCAAAGCCTTCTGTGAGGATGGCACAATCCGCATCGTTTGGGTGCCAGGTCATAGCGGAGTAAGGAGGGAATGAAAGAGCAAAAACGATTTGGCAGTGAAGGCCAGAGGTCTGCCTTAAATAAACTTAGTTAACCCAAAGGCTTTCGCGTTAAAGCAGTCGGAGTTAAGGGCGTAGTCGAAGAATGCGCATGCAACATTGTGGATCAGCGAAATAGTCGGTAGTTCGGCGAAAATCCTATGGGGGGATTCAGATCGTGAGAAAACGAGGCTATTACTGAAAGGAAGTAAGAAGGAGGTCAGTATAGCTATTGGTATCATAACGGGACGCATAGGACTATGAGTAAAATCTGTGCGGCAGGTGTAGGGCAGCAAGCATGTGTAGGGCATACAGGGAAGATGTTGAGACGTTGGAGCATTTCCTTTGTCATTGCCCGGCTTTTGCGTCTAACAGTTACCGGCACTTAGGTGCAGACTCAATACCAGACATGAACCAACTTAGGGGAGTGATATTGAAAACAATTAAGAATTTTGTAACACCTGTAACATAGCGAAACTGTGGGTAGTAGGGCGAAAATCCTATAGGGTGATCCGGATGGTGAGAAGACAAGGCTATTACTGAAAGGAAGTAAGAAGTAGGTCAGTATAGCTTTTGGTATCATAACGGAACACTTAGGGCTACGAGCTCACTTATCCAAAATCAGAGCTGCAAATGATAGCAAATGTAGGGCATGTAGGGAAGATGATAAGATGTTGGAGCATTTCTTATATCATTGCCCGGCTTTCGCGGCTTACAAACACCGGTTCTTAGGTGGGACATAGTACCAGATATCAATCAACTGCGGAGCGCGGTATGGAAAACAATTAAGGACTTTGAAAATATCACGGAATTCCTAATTAAGATTTTTTTAGAGGTTACTTTTTAGTCTTTAGAGCGCACAGCAAGCCAATTACTGGTTTAGGTATATGTCCATAGTGGCATGGGGCGGATTAATATCCGAACCCTCCTTTCCACCTTACCTTACATAACCTACACTAGTTTTAAAAAATCTAATGAACATTTAAACATTGCTTTAAAATTCTTTGAGTTTCACTATTTTCACTATTTATTTGTTGGCAAACTTTCACTGAACTGTGTTGTGTTATCAAAATGTTTCACCACAGTTAACAAATTGCTAATTAAAGTTTAAACCAAGAACCGTAAACTATTCGCCTAGTTGCTTATTTTAACATCTTTGCTGTCTTTTTGTTTTTGAAAATGAAGGCTTGTTTGACTTGGCCGCTTTTATTTAAGTAAAAAGTTCTGCAAGCAAACAGAAACTGCAGACGAAAGGACAAAAAGTCCTTCAAGCAGAAACCTTGACAACATTAACCATAACACAAAGAGAAGGAAAAAAAAGAAAATGGGGAAACAACGAGCAAATAAACTGCATGATGCCAGCAAGGTAAAGGAGAAATTTGAACGAGAGAGAGAGCGAGGAAAGGGGAAGTCATCGCTCTACGGTGAAAAGAAATTTATTCAAAACAATTTTTCCTTCATTTTTGTACCCACCATAGAAAAATGGGGGTGCATTTATTTTGTCATTGCCTTTGCAGCACAATGAAATAATCACATCCGACCCTACAAGGTATATCTAGCTTGTCGTGAAATCTAAGACGATCTGGCTATGTCGGCCTGGTCGCTCGTCCGTCTGTCTATTGAAATCATGCTTCAGTCTTTAAACTGAAGTTATTGGGTTAAAACTTTGCACATATTCTCCTTTTGTCCATAGGCAGCTTAAGTTCGAGTTTGTCTTATTATAGCCGCCATATAGACCGATCTCACGATTTAGGGTCTAAGGATCAAAAAAGCCGTATTTATATCACGATTTCGCTGAAATTTGGACCTTCGCTATTCGTAGCGTAAATAAAATTTAAAATCGAGCATCCGTCCATCTTTTTCGACAAAGTGCCCAACATATGTGAGCCTTCTCAGTACGTTCCTGAATGGGAAACTTCCAATTTAGTTTCCTATCCAAGATCACACCTAAGTATTTAACCTTGCCAGGTATCGAAATCGTCTTATTGAGGTAACGTGGTGCGTCAAATTGGGCCAGATTCGTCTTTCTCGTGAAAAGGCAGCTTTCAGTCTTCTCTGGATTAACATTGAGACCTCTGGGTCTAGCCCAGTCATATGCCATATGCAAGACCTTTTCGGCCCTTCTGCATAGCTAATTCGGATCCTTACCGCTAAGAAGTATTATAACATCGTCTGCGTAGCAGACGGGTTTAAATCCCTCCTCAGTCAGCATCCGTAATAGGTCATTTATTGCGGTCACCCAAAATAGTGGCGATAAAATGCCTCCCTGTGGCATGCCCTGTGCAAACTTCTCCCTTATATTTATGTCATGGGACCCACAGTTTATCCACCTGTTCCTTAGCATATGGTTTATCTAGACTCTAAGGACCCGATCCACCCGGTACTGATCTAAGGATTGGATCAATGTGTCGGTCCGCACATTGTTAATCGCCCCCTCGATGTCAATGCAAACCGCCAATGTGCACATCTTGGCATCGAAGGACTCTTCTATTTTATGCACAACCTCGTGCAAGGCAATCTTCACCGACCTTCCCTTGACAAAGATATGCTGTTTGTATTTGAGCAGTTCGTTGGATGGCCTACTCTTTGTCATGGTATTCACAATGCGTTCCATGGTTTTGAGTAGAAAGGACGTAAGGCTTATAGGTCTGTAGGCCTTTGGTGTCGCATAACTTGCCTTGCTGGACTACCACCCCTGCCTCCTGCCAGACTTTCGGAGTATATGCAAGTATAAGGCACGCTGTGAAAATACAGGCCATATGGGAGCCAGATAGTTGGCTTCCTTCTGTAGTAACGCCGGAAATATTCCATCAGGTCCGTGTGACTTAAATGGTTCCAAGCTCCTCAAGGTTTTCTTTATCATAAATTCTGTAATGATTACCCTTCGATCAAAATCATTATTCCAAAATTCCGGTACCTTAGTGAGTCCCGTCGCATCCTGTGGAAAATGCGTTTTCATCAAAACCTCAACATGTCCTCCTTTGTCTCTGCTCTCACTCCCATGTCGTCTACTATCGATTCAAATTGGACATGAGTTTTTGAGAGAAACTTTTTCATCTTGGCGGCGTCATTAGCGCTATCGACCTGTTCGCAGAAAAGCTTCTTGGAGGCACTTTTCCGCTCTGGTAATCTTAGTGTATTCGTTGAGCCAGTAAACTTCCGCTTTTTATATCCTCCACCATAGAATGGGGGTATACTAATTTCGTCTTTCTGTTTGTAACACCTCGAAATATGCGTCTAAGACCCCATAAGGTATATTTATTCTTGGTCGTCATGACATTTTAAGTCGATCAAGCCATGTCCGTCCGTCTGTTCGTACGTCTATCCGTCCGTCCGTCTGTCTGTCGAAAGCACGCAAACTTTCGAAGGAGTAAAGCTAGGCGATGGAAATTTTGCACAAATACTTTCTATTAGTGTAGGTCAGTTGGGATTGTAAATGGGCCAAATCGGTCCATGTTTTGATATAGCTGCCATATAAACCGATATTGGGTCTTGACTTCTTGAGCCTCTAAAGGGCGCAATTCTCGTCCGATTTGACAGAAATTTTGCAAATTTGGGTCTTGACGTCTTCAGCTTTTAGAGGGCGCACTTCTTATCCGATTTGGCTGTAATTTTGCACGTGGTGTTTTGGTATCGCTTCTAGCAACTGTGCTAATAATAATTCAAATCGGTCTAAAACCTGGTATAGCTGCCACATAAACCGATCTTAGGTCTTGACTTCTTGAGCTTCTAGAGGGCGCAATTCTTATCAGATTTGGCTGAAATTTTGAATGAGGTGTTTTGATATGACTTCCAACAACTATGCTAAGTATGATGCAAATCGGTACATAACCTTATATAGCTGCCATATAAACAGATCTTGGATCTTGATTTCTTGAGCCTCTAGAGGGCGCAATTCTCATCCGGCTTCTCCCATGACCTTTAACATACGTGTCCAATATTGTCTGAATCGATCTATAGCTTGATACAGCTCCCATATAAACCCATTTCCCAATTTGCTTCTTATACAAATGGACTGAAATATACGTATGGACTGAAATTCTTATACGAATGGACTGAAATATAATACAACGATTTCTACAATGTTCACCATTCATTTATGTTCCGAATCGGACTATTACTTGATATAGCTCCAATAGCACAACAGTTCTTATTCAATATTCTTTGTTTGCCTAAAAAGAGATACCGCGCATAGAACTCGACAGATGCGATCCATTGTGAAGGGTATATAAGATTCGGCTGGGCCGAACTTAGCACGCTCTTACTTGTTCATTTTAGCGGCGAAATTTACCACTCAAAGGATTTTCTTATGACTCCCGGCATTGCTATAGAATTTCATAGAAATCGGTTCATTTTCAGATATAGCACTCATATACACCGATTTTCACTTGTGAGGCCTTTACTACCGCATTAATCAACCGATCTTCGGAAACAATTTCTTCTATCACTTTCACAATATGTCCAGATTTCGTTCGAAGTTCTCCTCTTCAAATTTACGTAAATTTTAGTTTTGACGACTTGCCCTGCATACCCAATCTGATGTAGGGTATCAAAAGATCGACTTCGTCCGACTTTAGCCCGTCCTTACTTGTTTACTACGATTTGTTGCCGTTTGTATTTTTTCAGCACAAACAAAACAGTACCCATATTTCTTTTGCATGTAGATACGTGAAACAGATAAGGAAAGCCTTGAGCAATAAAAGGCTTTTTCCATTTTAAAGGGAAATACATACATATTTCTCTATATAAACGCATGCATACACATGAGGAAACATATTGAATAACTCAACAAATGTCAACGTTGAAATATGTGTGTTAGTGTAATACACACAAACATAGGCACACTATTGTGGAATATTGTGATATGCCTACACAAGTAAAGTTATGCTTAATATTTAGCTACAAACAGGCTAAACACACATGCATATTGAGCACAACTTAGTAACATTTTAAAATTAACTCAAACACTTCACCATGAACTGCGTTGGCAAAATTTTTTGATAAACTGCATCCAGTGACTGGCAATCACTTAGACAATGTAACTCCCAGAGATATCTTTGTAGACCGGCACAAAGGACAAGTGAACTTTTCAGCCATATCGTTAAGAGATTTGCGAGAGCCGTATTAGGGCTTGGAATGCAAGAATATGGTCTCCAGAGACTTAATGGCTAAATGACTGACTGAGAAGATATTTAACAGTGAGTGGGTTTTTCAAAATGCCGTCCTCTAGACCACAACACCATACGGCATCAATCCCATGGCAGCCGGTTGTACGCACCGGATTGACCCGATGAAACCCTCATCGGCAAGGGCTGCCGCCTCAGTGTACGTGTTTGTCGCCCTCCAAACTTCGACGGGTTGTCTCCTCAGTTCTCATGTGAACCACCTCCATTAGCAGACAAATATCCTACCAGTGCGAAGACATAACTTCATGCTGCCTAAGCAATACCTTTTGGGCTGTTATCGCAGAGACCATCCAAATCATCATCTTGTTGTTAGATATCCACCGCCCAGAAGCCTTATTGTAGATCTATATGATCTAGATCCTCAGAACCTTTACATCAAGCGGTATATCAAACAGGTCTAGACAACATTCATGCAGACATGGTAGTAGATGCGGTAAATGGCTACCGGGTGAATGTAGTCCTTGGAGAACGACCGCCTCCCTCCACCTGAAGAGATTGACCTCCCCGGCAAACCAGAGTAGTTCTGGCGCAATTATGTTCCGGCAGATGCAGCCGCCTCAATTCCTACAGAGCAAGGATTGATGCCGTCGTGCAAAATGTATGTCCCGATTGTAACCAGGGACCGTACGACTCAGACCCAGACCTATGTGGACGCACCCCATCTTATAGATCATATATCCTATGATTGGAGAATTAAGTCCCCATCCCATCGCGTACAAGAGACTTTCCAGAGTACAGAGTGAGAGATCAAAGTATGATTGTCATCAATGATGCTTCAAACAATTTAAACTAGATATTCAAAGTGTCACAAATCCTATAAATGATACAAAAGAAACCATGCGAACAAGGAAAAACATTCTTTTCGTCGGCTACAAAGCTTGCAAAATTGATACGACTTAGCCAAATAAATCTAGCTGAAAATTTTTTCGTATTTAAAAATAAGTCCGTTTTTGAGAGAAAGTTTCTTCCATATAAAACTTTTCTAAAAAGTGGTTTCTGGAGTCTGCTAAAAAAGTAAATCCCTTATCCTTGTATGCTGGAAAGTGTTCCTAGAAATTTGTATTAAAAATGTTTACCAGTGTTTCTTCTCTAGACATGGACCATGCATTCTCTCATATAGAAATGTAGACCTTCGATATATGTTAGAAGGCTATTGTCTGTTGTAGTTAAGATGTCGTAGATGTATCTTCCATAGAGTTGCAGAATTTGAGCTAGGAATTGTTCTGAGCCTTTTCAGTTCGTCATTTCATAATCTTAACTCAGCAATTCTTCCTTAGGCCAATCATGGCCCAAGGAAGAGGAATATTTCGAACAGTATTTTAACCACTCTTATTCTCCCCGATAGCCAGGTTGATAGCGCGCTCGCATTACCGGTGCGGAGATGATGGGTTCGATTCCCACTAGAAGTCTGGTCTATCGCTACTGTGGTATCACAATTGACTGAAGTACTCTAAGTGAGTTTGTTAAGAAAATTGACTGCCACTCTACCCTAACATAACCCGAGTGGTAATGATATTGTCATGATGAAAATGCAAATTTTGACTATTAACATTACACTAAGGAACAGGGGCAAACTTCTCGCATATCAATGAGTGCAGTCCGATTCAAGTTTAAGCTCAATGATAAAGGGCCTCCTTTTTATAGCCGAGTCCGAACGGCGTGCCGCAGTCCTACACCTCTTTGGAGAGAAGTTTTACATGGCATAGTACCTCACAAATGTTGCCAGCATTAGGAGAGGAAAATCACCGCTAAACTTTTTTTCTGATGATCTCCCCAGGATTCGAACCCAGGCGTTCAGCGTCATAGGCTGACATGCTAACCTCTGCGCTACGGTGGCCTCCTTGTCACGATGCAAGGGCGTAAGTGTTGAGCCTAGGTTTAATGCATTCATTTAGGAGACACACTGCTTTCCGGTGCCAAACGAAAAATTATGCAAAGCCAAACAAACATGAATGCAAACATTATTCGAAATAGCTCTGTATGTGGTCAATGGTCCGGTATAGGAAATTCACCCGAACCTATGGGTTCGACGGGGATACAATATCTGCAGGTCCCAACGTCATATGAAACAATACACCAAAATACTTAGTCAACAACCAACAACACAGTGATAAGACAAGATAATATCGACTTATCCACTACGATGTTACTTGCGATGGGATCTCGTGAGTTGGGATCACCCAGTTTTATGAAATGGATGAAGAGGATATCCAAATGGTATCCTCGGTCTCGAGTGAAACCTCAACACCTCATTTTCTCCTTATTTTTCTCGCATCGCGTTGCAGAAACGGAAGGAGGGCTATAAACGCTCGCTACGATATCTAAAGGAGTTGGAAGGTCTAGAACCACCCACTTAAAGGATACTTGTAGTGGTACGTATGCCTGGTATGCCCCTGCCTCATCGGACAACACTAATACAAATGCAAACGTAAATTTTACTACCGGAACCGCTACAAACGCTTCACACGAAAGTCACATTGTGAATGAAAGGTCCTTACGCCCGGCAGAAAGGAGCATAACCGCAAGGCTGAGACCTTTTATAGAATCTGCTGTCAAGGTCAAGAGAAGTCAGAAGAATGTACTGCAAGAGGCAGCTCGGGTCAAGAAATTGAATAGCTTGTCATTATTGCCCGAACTGGAAGTGGATATCCTGGGCAGCAGCAATCCCGAGGACCGGTTATCCACTGAGAGATGAATGATGATTGAGGAGTGGATTATCTGAGCTCTACTGGCAGCCAGCGAAAAGGGGGAGATTACACCGATGGCGAATTTGATGGCGCCAAATGACAACAATGTGTTTTTTTTTTTTGGTGTTTTTACTAAAAAATTTCTGTGAGTGCATGTACAAACAGTCCGAAGATAACAACTCCCCGTGATATATGGTTCGGGCCTTGGTCGGATGGTGCGAGGCTAAGGCATACGAGCTTGTACTTGGTTGCGACACCAACGCAAGGACACAAAGGATACAAACGAAAGGACATTTTTTGATTATATTTTATCCACGAACTTGGTTATCTACAACAAGGAAACCACTCTAAGGTTCAACAACCGGATTAGTGAACAGGTTATAGACATAACGCTTGCATTGACTAGTGACTCGGTTGCAGTCTCAGGCTGGAAAGCATCCAGCAAGTACTCCATTTCGGATCACTACATGTTGAGCACGGGAGAGGAGAAAGGAAGTCGTATAGGTATCCTAGGAAGACAAACTGGGATAGTTTCAGGTAACATATGTGGAAGCTTGGGTCCCCTGGAGGACCTATAGTGAACTGAAGTCCGTAGTGATTCTTGTTACCGAGAACCTGAATGAGGCCTGCTGGAGGGCACGTCCGGAATGGGTAACGGCCGCATAAAACGAAAAAATCATGGTGGACCCCGGAGCTAAAGGTACTAAGACGAAGAGGCAGAACAAGGCAGAGAGACGAATATCGTTAGGCCCTGGATAGGTTCCAGAAGGAGATGAGGAGAGCGTAGAGGTGTTTCTGGATGATATTCTGCAGAGAATAAGAGGGCAATTGTGAAGCTTCTAGACTGCGAAAGGGCTCTTCAAGGATCCTAGCAGGTCAAGCTATCAGAGGAGAGAAGGCGCAACTCACATCGAGAGCAACCAGGAGACGGCAAAACTACTGATGGAGACACATTTTCCAGGCACCCAGGAAGGGGACGACCATCAGTAATACCCTCTAGGGCTGAAGGAGGATCTCAAGCATGATTTTGTCGACGAGAAGCGATTCGCACCTTCGGCCAGACCACACGGGATCATCCCAGCAATGCTGCAAGAGTTCTTTGCGGTCACTCTGCCATGGCTGGAACGGATTTTCAGGGCGAGCCTGGCATTGTCCAACACACCAAGAGCATGTATAGAGGTCAGGGTGGTATTTTTCCACGGAAAAAATAAACCACAGCGGAAAAATCAGGCGGGAAAAATAAACCACAGAACTGCTAGGGATTATAGGCCAGTCATCGGTTTTACTCAAGGATGACTTTGTCGACGAAGAGAAGATTCGCACATTCGGCCAGACCAAACGGGATCATCCCAGCACTGCTGCAAGAGTTCCTCGGGGTCACTCTGAAGGCCTGAAGGCAAGCGAGAGAGTGGCACCAGAGAATTATAGTGGGACACAAACTAACTTTAAGGGGGAATGCGGTTAATGGAGATGACCCTACCTGCGGTATGAGTTTCAAATGTCTCTTCAGCAGAACGAGTACATGATGGCGGCCTTCTTGGAGGTAGGGACTATAGTCGCCGTCCTGGACCGCACAGGGTATGAAGGGTATAAGAATGCTTCGCTGCAGAATTATTAATGTGGACTTGGGAAAAAGTGTGGTCAGAAGGGCGATCATATAGAACATTGCGAAAAACGAAGTCCTATTGGATCTCAAGATGTCGTTTAACTGATCGCATATGCAGAAGACGTCGTCCTATTGAATCGAAGCAGATTTCGGTGGCGATCAGCGAGGATTAGAATGAGTAGGATATGATCGAACACCCAATCGGCCCATGTGCGGGTCAACAGGGGCAAATGGGGCTTTCCATATTAGCCAGGCGGTTCTTCTCCGATCTCGCTGAACTCGTCGTCCGTTTACATTTTCTTCTTTTTATATCTTCCACCATAGGATGGGGGTATACTAATTTCGTTATTCTGTTTGTAACTCCTCGAAATATTCGTCTAAGACCCCATAAAGTGCATATATTCTTGATCGTCATGACATTTTAAGTCGATTTAGTCATGTCCGTCCGTCTGTCTGCCGAAAGAACGCGAACTTTCGAAGAAGTAAAGCAAGGCGCATGAAATTTTGCACAAATACTTCTTATTCGTGTAAGTCTGTTGGGATTGTAAATGGGCTATATCGGTCCATCTTTTGGTATAGCTGCCATATAAACCGATCTGGGGTCTAGACTTCTTGAGCCTCTAGAGGGCGCAATTCTCATCTGAAACTTTGCACGAAATGTTTTGTTATGGCTTTCAACAACTGTGCGGAGTATGGTTGAAATCGGTCCATTACCTGATATAGCTGCCATATAAACCAATCTTGGGTCTTGACTTCTTGAGTCACTAGAGGCACAATTCTTATCCGATTTGGCTGAAATTTAGCACGATGTGTTTTATTATGACTTCCAACAACTGCGTTGAGTATGGTTGAAATCGGTCCATAACCGGATATAGTTGCAATTTAAATCGATCTGGGATCATGACTTCTTGAGCCTTCAGAGGGCGTAATTATTATCCGATTAAGCTGAAATTTTGTTCAATGTCTTCTCTCATGACCTTTAACTTACGTGTCGAATATGGTATGAATCGGTTTATAGCCTAATATAGCTCCCCTATAAACCGATCTCCCTATTTTACTTCTTCAGCCCCTAAAGTTTCTTTTATCCTTTGTTTGCCTTAAAAGAGATACCGGGAAAACAGCTCGACAAATGCGATCCATGGTGGAGGGTTTCGGCCCGGCCGAACTTAGTACGCTTTTACTTGTTTTTGTTTTTAATTTGTTTTAGTTTTCGTAGTTTTATTTGTTGTTGTTTATTTTTTTTTTTGTAAACATTTTTTTTAATTTGTTATTACTTGATTTTAGGTGCAATTTTCATTGCCTAAAATCATCTTCTGCAGCAAAAGGAAGAGAGAATCAACATTGCGTCACCTTCATTTTTGTTTGCCAAATATCAACAATCCTACACATACACGTACATATTCTCATTGGCATACCGTCGCACATTCTTTTCATAGCATTCGACACAATAGCCCATAAGCACCCACATTCACAAATCCTCATCAAACAGTTTGAATGTGACCATTTGCCATAGCCTACTATGATTCAAGAGATTAGAACAGAAGAGTCCATTGAAACTAAGCATAGAGATAGACAAAACAATCGGGTCAGTGTCATTTGCAGATTATATGGCATAGCCAGGCAAAAACGATGGCCAGAAGAAGTATCAACAACCAATGATATCTGGTCAGCTAGCAACTGTGCTTTCATAGCAACTATGAGTGCTTGTTTCTGTTTGTCGTTGCACTTGTGTAGTAGTGTATGGGGAAAATGTTTATCTTCTCAGCTATTAAGCAAGTGTTGGAAATTCGCATTGCATTTGTAACAAACAGAATAGAGGAAATGAAAATGAAACATTCAAGCCAACGGATTTGGTCTTGGTCAAAAATTTGTATACGCTACACCACTACTGTGAGATATGGAGTATTATAACTTGCATTGTGTAGTTGCTTCTAACACCCATAAGTGAGAATGTCCTAAAATCAAAGTAAGGGCAAACATCGATCGCCTTGGTGGACCAAAGAACTGATTGGTCTTAGAGAGGATTGCAGAAAATACTTCAATAAGAGGTAAGACTCAAGAGCACCACAGGGCTGGGGCATCTATAAGGCTGAAATAAAGAAAATCCTGCATAGAATTCAGAAGGTCTGTGAAAAATATATCCTGGACTCTAGGCTACTGAAAACAATTGCTTATACAACTACTACGGAAGGATACATTCAGAAGTCAGAGCACAACTGTCTGTTACAGAATTTTTCAATCCCATGGCAGCCGGTTGTGCGCACCGGATTGACCCGATGGCACCCTCATTGGCAAGGGCTGTCGTCTCGTTTTACGTGTTCGTCTTTTTCGTCATGGGAGAGGCACATCCCGGAGTGCCTTCGACGCACGCTTCTGGTCCGTCCAGGGATTGAAAAGAACCCCGGATCCTGGTTCTGTTCGGTCCAGGAGTTTCGCTAGACAGGATAATGAAATTCACATCCAACATTTTGGAAAGGACAATAAAGGAAACTCTTGACCTAAACATCTGCAAGAAAGTCATTGGGAGAAGTTGGGGTTCAAACTAAGTTTCCATTCACATGCTGTAAATTGCATTTCTTAGGCCTATAACGTTGTATAGCATTGTGGTCTGGTGGACGGCTCTTGGAAAGTCCATCTACGGTTCAATATTCAGTCAGAACACAATAATGGGTTGTTTCTGTATCGCAGTTGCATTTATGACGATACTATCTGATGCACTGAATTTAATGCTGGACATAGTGGATAGACAAATGTTTGCGAAGAGCACTTGGTTGCCATAGACATAATACTCCACTTTGGTGTATCCACTGCTGGTTTAAGCTTGCTGTGGAGGTTACAAATATTGGTTTGCAAAAATATTTATACGGGTTTAGGGATATATGGAGTTTTTTTCAATATCTCAATTTTTAAAAAATTGAAATATTGAGCTGAAATTTGGCACAGATGCGTCATTTTGATGCACGCCGGTTATGTTCTTGAACGGGCCAAATCGGAACATATGTGGATATAGCTGCCATATAGACCGATCTGCCCATAAAAACTATCATCCTTTATTTTTCATCCGATTTTGATGAAATTTGAAGCGGTGAGTAGTTAAAGGCTTCCCCACAACTGACACAAATATGGTTCAGATCGGATTATATTTAGATATAGCTGCCATATATACCGATCTGCCGATTAGGGGTCTGAAGCCCATAAAAGCTATATTTATTACCCGATGCCACTGAAGTTTGCAACAGTCGGTTATTTTAAGCCTCCCGACATCTGACCTAAATATGGATTAGATCGGTCCATATTTGGATATAGCTGCCATATAGGCCGATTTTCCGATAAAGGGTCCAATGTCCATAAAAGCTTTATTTATTACCCGATTTCGCTGAAATTTGAGTTAGTTGTTTAAGGCCTACCGACATCTGACCCAAATATGGTTCAGATCGGACTAAATTTAGATATAGCTGCCATATATACCGATCTGCCGATAAAGGGTCTGAAGCCCATAAAAGCTATATTTATTACCCGATTTCGCTGACATTTGAAACAACGAGTTGTTTTGAGCCTCCCGATATCCGAGCTGAATATGGTTGTGATCGGACTATATTTAGATATAGCTGCCATATAGACCGATCTGCCGATAAAGGGTCCGAAGCCCATTACAGCTTTATTTTTTATCCGATTTCGTTGAAATTTGAAACATTGGGTAGTTTAAGGTCTTCTGACATCCGTCTCAAATATGATTCGGATCGGAGTGTATTTAGCTATAGCTGTCATATAGACCAATATGCCGATTAAGGGTCTGAAGCTCAAGAAAGCTTCATATATTACCCGATTTTGTTGAAATTTTAAATAAAAGTTCAACAGTGATTTATATTTAGTAGACCACTCAATGTCCGTGCTGAAGTTATCCAATTTTCACCGGAATGCGATGAAAGCGGTTTACATATATACCCGAGTTGGTAGGTATCCAAAGTTCGACCCGGCCGAACTTAATGCCTTTTTACTTGTTTTTTTTTTTGAAAAACTTTCTTATAGCTCTTAAAAAACACCATCAACAATGAGACCACTGTGGCGTCATAGACGGACATGCTAACCTTTGCATGTCCGCCTATGACGCTGAAAGCCTTGATTCAATTCCTGGTGAGAACATCTGAACTTTTTTTTCAGATGTGGTTATCCCCTCCCAATGCTGCCGACATTTTTGAGGTGCTTTGATGTGAAAAAACTCCTCCCTAAATAGGTGGCGCACTGAGGCACGCCGTTCGGAATTGGCTATAAAAAGGAGGCCCCTTTTCATTGAGCTTGTATCGGACAGCACTCACTTATATGTGAGATGCTTGCCCCTGTTCCTTAATGGAATGTTCATGGGCATTTGGGACCGATTTAATTTTCTCAAACCCTAGAGTTTGCATCTCCGGACGGATTTGGCTGAAATATTGCATGTAATGAGCTGGTTTGACCTCCAATTTTTTTCCCCCATATAGAAGTTGCCAATCTTTATTGGAATTTGGACATATCCTTATTAAAGGGTGTACAGGGTTCGTCCTTTTTTATCACTTGTTGTGACAATATCTCACATTTACGCCACATATTGCTGCTGTTTGGACAGTTTATCCGTGTGACACATTTTTCGCAATACTACAATAGCATCACAACACTGCTATTCGTTCCAAGAGTTAATTGCCAGATATCCAAATATCACTTTGGTAAAAGCAATAACGTGACGAATATTGTTATTGCCATGACAACTTTTAGCCGTAGTTTTGGCAACCCGATTGTATCCGGCTTGCACTCCACAAGTTATTGGGTCACCTGCACCTTCTCCATACCGAATTTGATTTTTTAATGTGGATATACGCAGTTTATGATATTTTATTATCAAATCAAATAAGCCCGACATATTATTGTAAGTTTAAGAGGCTTCGATGGTCCTCTCTCGAAAACCTAATTGGCTTTTAAATTCAAGCTAACACCTTAACGATGCCTTAAATCCGGCACAGCATTACCATAGTGATCCATTAACACCCACTACAAATGGGTTTACCTTGAATTTTGCTAACATTTCCTAACTGAGCTTTTGTATTTTAAATATGCATGCTTATCCTTATGCTCCCACACCATTAAACACCACCACCACCACCACCACTATTGAATGAAAATATCAAATTTGTACAAATTAAGAACCCACTCATGATTTGCACATTCAAAGGATTATTTATGCGCACCTTTTTGCGTTTTCAAGAATATCCTTAGAAAGTATCTTATGCATACACTCAACTAACACACGAGTACACACATATGACAGCCGCATACTCGTACAAGGTTTTTGATGTATCCACTGCTGGTTTAAGGCATTCATTGGAAAAATATATTTGCTTGGCTTTCAGTTGAACACACATAGGCAAAACAGCCGCCATGAATATGAAGCATCTGTGAAAGAGGGATTACAGAAGCTGAGTGAGCATCACAATAAATGCGTCATGGTAGTTTCATCAATAATTTATAACGAAGGCATTACAACATTCTATGGAGACCGCTGTTCAACAGTCAAACATATGTGCATAGTTACTCAGAGTTATGATAAATGAGTAAGAAGTGAACACAAAGAAAAAAAAAAATACATCTGATTTTTTTAAGATTGAGCTAATGGAAAATTTCAGCAGCTCATTATTTAGCACAACTGATGGCAAACATTCACTCAGTTTAAGACACAGGGCCAGGTTCCGCTTATTAATAGTGGGTAATACCAATGTTAAAAGGCGGGGTCAAGCCCTTGCGGAATATTTAACTACTAACGACCTCCTAATACCGCCAAATGTTGGTAACAATGCTCCCCATGTTAATAGGACTAGGAAGGAGGTTTTGGTGGAGTGGCTGGGCCAAGCTCCACTTGCCGACAGACGACTGTTCAGCAGGGGCTTTTAACGAAGACAGCTGGTTCGAGCCTTAGGGACAAGGCTGAACCTATTTTATCTTCGAATGCCGATAATTAGCCTTGGCCATCGGCCTTCTCTGGCTCTTTAAGAGGTTGAAACAAGTAAAAAGACGTTAAGTTCGGCCGGCCTGAACTTTGTGGCAAATTTCAGTGAAATCGGATTATAAATGCGCCTTTTATGGGCCCAAAACCTTAAATCGAGAGATCGGTCTATATGGCAGCAATATTCAAATCTGAACCGATCTGGGCCAAATTGATGAATGATGTCGAAGGGCCTAACATAACTCACTGTCTCAAATTTGAGCGATTTCAGACAATAAATGCGCCTTTTATGGCCCCAAAACATAAAACGGAGAGATTTGTCTATATGGCAGCTATATCCAAATCTGAACCGATCCGGGCCAAATCGATGAATGATGTCGAAGGGCCTAACACAACTCACTGTCTCAAATTTCAGCGATATCGGACAATAAATGCCCCTTTTATAGGCCCAAAACCTCAAACCGAGAGATTGGTCTATATGGCAGCTATATTCAAATCTGAACCGACATGGGTCAAATTTAAGAAGGACGTCGAAGAGCCTAACACAACTCACTGCCTCAAAGCGCTTAGGTTTATTGAGAGGCTTAGTGCGAATAATCCTAAAACTCTCACCGATTAGGAGAGAGGCTCCCTTAATTGGGCTCGGAAATTCGATGAACGGGTTACCACAAAGGCTACACGCCTAGATTTGGAAACGGTCCGTCAAAAGGCTGCGGTCACCTGGAGGGCATCCCATGCCTAAAAGAACTAGGGCGAACAATAGTAAGATGGGTCCTAGGACGTTTGATAATGTCGCTAGGGACAGTTGGGTGATGGCAGTTGTCGACAAGGGAGAAGAACGGGACTGCATACCTACCCTACGAGAAATGTGTAGTCAATTGCCCCAAATATACCGGTCCTAAACTGAAGAATTAGTTACCTGTCCCAGGATATATCCTACAGGGAATGAAAAGGTTCAATTGTCACCGACTGGAAGATTGGTAGATTGGATGAGGCTGATAGTGACCGGAGATATGTAGTATTCGTACTTAATAGCGACTGTCTCGCAGACCTCAAAAAGTCTGAAGGAGTTGTATACTACGGATTCAATAATTTGAAATTGAAGGTGTACAGAAGCGGTGGGTTTGGAGAATCAGGAGACAACTAAGCAGTTGTTACTAAATACTTGTTTGGGAACCTGTCGACCGCATCTCTAAGGTCTGGCCGGTTGAAGGAGACTGAAAATCCCCCTGTTACAAGGAAAACAGTAGGGGAAGGCGTCGAAACGGGACCCGACCAGCTCTGTGTGGGTGGGTTATCCGGTTGGATGACCCAGCGAGGAAGGATCATCCAACCGGATGACCCTTCCTTGCTGTGCCTCCTTCCTTGCTGTGCGCCAGGACGGATCTTTAAAAGTATTGTACTTCGACAGCAGCAGCTAGTGAAACATCTAAGTAGGAATCGTCCACACCGCAAGTGCCCAGTGTCCTGAGGAAGAGTGCTTCCACTGCTTTCTAAACAGCTCTTGGAGCGGTAAGGAAACTCATTATAACAAGATCTAACGAATCATGTAAGGATGAACTCCTGGCGGAATCAGAAGACAAGGCTGACACAACAGTGGTGGAGATTCTGAATCCTGACTATGGTCCGGTTTCTGCAGATAAATTTTCACCATTGTAAGGCCGATTCGGCGGCACAAAAGGTCCTTCTGATGGCTGGAGGATATGACATGGTTCTTATTCATGGATTTGGATTTGAACTATTCAAGGGTATGGGGAATGAGAGACACAGAGCCTGCATCCTTGTAAAGAGTAGTCTAAATGTTTTTCTTCGTCCGTCACCAAGCACTGAAGATTCCGTAACAGCCAGCCTTGAAATTAACAGGTCTCACTGCTGGCTGGCTTCCCTATATATGTTTATAATAAAGGGAACAAATCAATCCTTTTTACAAGGAACAGGCAGAAGGTACTAGCTATGACCATTATATCCTGTGGAATGGAGGGTCAAAGGTCATTTTGGGCCTGCTGTTTCGAAATTGCAGAACTACGGCTGTAATAGCAGAAGTACTGCTGTAATAGCAGCAAAATTAACTACCAACAGTCAGCAGGAAAAGTTTGTTATTTTCGGCAGACTTTTTTTTTGTAAGTGTATCTCAAAAGCTTGCATCAATAAGAAATACCTGTGAATGTCTTCAACGAAAAACTGGCTAAAAATGCAGGTTATTTGTTAAAGAAGACAAAGACCTGTAGCTTTTGCCCCTTGACGAATTAAAAATAAGAACAAGTAAGAGCATGCTAAGTTCGGCCGGGCCAAATCTTATATACCCTCCACCATGGATCGCATTTGTCGAGTTCCATGAGCGGTATCTCTTTTTAAGCAAACAAAGAATATTGAATAAGAACTGTTATGCTATTGGAGCTAAATCAAGTTATAGTCCGATTCGGACCGTAAATAAATGCTGATTATTGTAGAAGTCATTGTGTAATATTTCAGTTCATTCGGATAGGAATTGCGCCTTGTAGAGGCTCAAGAAGCAAAATCGGGAGATAGGTTTATATGGGAGCTGTATCAAGCTATTGATCGATTCAGACCATATTAGACACGAATGTTGAAGGTCATGAGAGAAACCGTTGTACAAAATTTCAGTCAAATCGGATGAGAATTGCGCCCTCTAGAGGCTCAAGAAGTCAAGATTCCAGATCGGTTTATATGGGAGCTATATCAAGTTATGTGCCGTTATTTGCACCGTTATTGCAAGTCATAACAAAACACCTCATGCAAAATTTCAGCCAAATCGGATGAGAATTGCGCGCTCTATTGGCCTAAAAAGTCAAGATCCAAGATCGGTTTATATGACAGCTATACCAGATTATAAACCGAACTGAATCATACTTAGCACAGTTATTGGAAGTGATATCAAAACATTACATGCAAAATTTCAGTCAAATCGGATGTCAATTGCGCCCTCTATTGGCTCAAGAAGTCAAAATCCAAGATCGGTTTATATGACAGCTATACCAGATTATAAACCGATTTACGCCATACTTAGCACAGCTATTGGAAGTCATAACAAAACACCTCATCCAAACTTTCAGCCAAATCGGATGAGAATTGGGCGCTCTATTGGCTCAAGAAGTCAAGATCCAAGATCGGTTTATATGACAGCTATACCAGATTATAAACCGATTTAGGCCATACTTAACACAGCTATTGGAAGTCATAACAAAACACCTCATCCAAACTTTCAGCCAAATCGGATAAGAATTGTGCCCTATAGTGACTCAAGAAGTCAAGACCCGAGATCGGTTTATATGGCAGCTATATCAGGTTATAGATCGATTTGAACCATACTCAGCTCAGTTGTTGGAAGTGATACCAAAACACCACGTGCAAAATTTCAGTTAAATCGGATGAGAATTGCGCCCTCTAGAGGCTCAAGAAGTCAAGACCCCAGATCGGTTTACATGACAGCTATACCAAAACATGGACCGATATAGCTCATTTACAATCCCAACAGATCTACACGAATAAGAAGTATTTGTGCAAAATTTCAAGCGGCTAGCTTTACTTCTTCGAAAGTCAGCGTGCTTTTGACAGACAGACGGACGGACGGGCGGACAGACATGGCTAGATACTTTACGGGATCTCAGACGCATATTTCGAGGTGTTACAAACAAAATGACGAAATTAGTATACCCCCATCCTATGGTGGAGGGTATAAAAATTCAATGAAATTACAAAGGCTTCAAAGAAGTGCCTAATGTATGAACACAAAAGAAGCACTCTTTCCAATTTCGAGAAAGTTTTCTGCTGGGTCGATACGTGTAGGGTCACAGAGCAATATTTAGAGGTGTTACAAGGGAGGGTTATACCCATACCCACCATCTTATGCTGGATGCTGGCTATAAAATTCAAATTGATTCTTAGGAAATTTTGGCATTTTGAAAGTTTAGACTATTGACAACTCTAAAAAAAGTTTCTATTTAAAAAGCTATCTGATTGATTAAATGATATAAACTGAAAGGCATTATCACAGTTGACTAAATTGACTTAGCGATCGAATTGCAGACTGCTGTCATAATCTACCATAACGTGAGCATCACCGAAAAAGAAATTTACTAAAATTGTAAACAGATAAACAAAGGCCATCATGTTTGTAGTAGTAAGTGAACGACATGCATACATTTAATACAATTTGTTTCGATAATAGACAAGCAACTTCTTTTCAGGGTGTACGTTGGTATGCTGGTATGTTTGTATGTACTTGTGTGTTGCCTTAGTACCATGTCAACATTCATGGGCATGGATATGGGCTTTTGTTTGCCAATTCCTTTTAGACATTTCATCAATCGAAGATTTTTGCGTGTGAGAAATGAAGACATTTTGTCTAGGGGCTTAAACAAAGACAATAAGTGTCTATTTTGTTGTTAAATTGTCGACTCTTCTTATACCAGTACTCCACCTATTTTGGTGTGGGTTGTGTCGTTTTCAATCGAAACAAATGGAAGCCTTTGAAATCATTCACTTTGAGATTTCTGCGATTGTGTGTTTGTGTGTGTTATCACTTGCTCATCAAGCGTTACAAACAAAATGTTTGTCTGCTTTGACAGTCAAGATTTCTTGGGTGAGATGAAAACCCTAAGAGGGTTCCTGCATATTCCTTTGTTATCATGGCAAATGATTCCCATATGGCATTTTCGAAATGGTAAATTCCAAAATGGGAGCTCTTATGCGAATTGGAAATTTAATGGTTCATGTGCCATTTGGAGGATTAAATCAAATTGAAACTTTTTATTCTCGAAAATATTAAATTGTCGGATTATTTTGTGCTTAAATTTAAAGAAATGACAATGACAAGTCTTTGGTTGCGTATTAAAAGGAGGAGTGACGTTGATAGATAATAAGAGGTTGTAGTATGAAATTGGAGCTTCATAGATATACAGCTTCTAGTGAGGTATATTTTTAGAATAGAAGTTGAAGTTGCTTCAACTAGGAAATTATTGGATGCTGAAGAAACGGAAACTTCGGTTATATCCATGACAACCAGTTCCATACATCAGGTTGATCCGATGGTATCCTCTTCGGCCACGGGCTGCCGCATATACGCAAAAATGTAGTTATTATCACGTAAGGGTAATTTTTCACCAAGTAAACTGCTTTTGTGAAAAATTTTGAACTTTGTTTACGATGAAGGTACATGTTTGTTGCGTTAAATTCTTGCAAGCCTTTGTGACAAATATAAAGTTTTTATACCCTGACACTATCTTTTATTCTTGATATATAGAACACTAGCTGACCCGGGCCCGCTCCGCTGCGCCTTCTTTTACTTTATATGGAACCAAATTTTCCTTGGAATATTTATTTTCGACAATTAGAGAGCTTTTATTGAAATACCATACTACGAAAATAGTATATCGCGGATTCGTATTCTACACTCAAATACCTTCTATTTAAGCTCCATATTGCCATGGTCAGTAAATAAGTCCTGTTTGGGGGGTGTTTTGGAGAAGGAGTGGACCCCCAGAAACTTTATCCCAAATTTGGATATCAGATTAGTATTTTATTCGCAAATACCTTTCATTTGACTCCCATATTGACGTGATCGGTAAATGTGGCCGATTTAGGGGTGTTTTGGGGAGTGGGTAGGTCACCCAAACACTTCGTCCGACAATTCAATATCAGATATGTTTTTAATCTTAAATACCCTTCATTTGAGTCCCATACTGCCATGGTCGGTAAATATGTCCGATTTAGGGGGTGTGTTGGGGGTTGGAGTAGTCCCCCTCACACTTGGTCCGACAATAGGATATCAGATACGTTTTCTTATCCTAAATACCTTTTATTTGAGTCCCATATAGTTGTGATTGGTCTAAACATATGTTTGGTAGGTCTTAGGGTGGGGTGGCCCCCCTAGGTACCCCATCCGAAATTTGGACACCAAATTTTTATTTTTAGGGTCCTATATGAGAGCACGCGTTTAAATCGCACCACCCATCTCCGAGATCCGGCATTTCTGAAAATTAGGGTTAGGGGGAGGGTCCGCCCCCCCTTCAGATATCAAAAAATTTAGTAGCCGATTCTAAGTCTATAAGGAACACACAAACAAACAAACCTACAAACAAATACAAATTGATTTTTATACCCTCCACCATAGGATGGGGGTATACTAATTTCGTCATTCTGTTTGTAACTACTCGAAATATTCGTTTGAGACTTCATAAAGTATATAATATTCTTGATCGTCGTGACATTTTATTTCAATCTAGCCATGTCCGTTCGTCCGTCAGTCTGTCGAAAGTACGCTAACTTTCGAAGGAGTTAAGCTAGCCGCTTGAAATTTTGCACAAACACTTCTTATTAGTGTCGGTCGGTTGGGATTGTAAATGGGGCATATCGGTCCACGTTTTGATATAGCTACTATATAAACCGATATTGGCTCTTGACTTCTTGAGCCTCTAGAGGGCGCAATTCTTATCCGATTGGAATGAAATTTTGCACGGCTTGTTTCGCTATGACTTTCAACAACTGTGCCAAGTACGGTTCAAATCGGTCCATAACCTGATATAGCTGCCATTAAAACCGATCTTGGGTCTTGACTTCTTGAGCCTCTAGAGTGCGCGATTCTTAACCGATTGGAACGAAATTTTGCACGGCGTGTTTCGCTATGACTTTCAACAACTGTGCCAAGTACGGTTCAAATCGGTCTATAACCTAATAAAGTTGTCATATAAACAGATCTGAGGACTTGACTTCTTGAGCTTCTAGAGGGCGCAGTTCTTATTCGATTTGGCTGAAATTTTGCATCAAGTATTTTATTATGTCTTTCAACAACTGTGCCGAATAAGGTTCAAATCGGTTCATAACTTGCTTTAGCTGCCATATAAACCAATCTGGGATCTTGACTTCTCGGTCACTAGAGGGCGCAATTCTTATCCGATTTGGCTAATATTTTGCACGAGGTGTTTTGTTATGACTTCCAACAATTGTGCTTTGTATAGTTTAGATCGGTCCATAATCTGATATAGCAGTCATATAAACCGATCTGGGGTCTTGACTTCTTGAGCCTTTAGAGGACGCAATTCTTATCCGATTTGGTTGAAATGTTGTACTACGACTTCTCTCATGACCTTCAACATATGTGTCATTTATGGTCTTAATCGGTCTATAGCCTGATACAGCTCCCATATAAACCGATCTCCCTTCTTGAGCCCCTAAATAGCGCAAATTCGAATTGGCTGAAATTGTACACAACGACTTATACTATGGTCTCCAACATTCAATTCAATTATGGTCCGAATCGGACCATAACTTGATGTAGCACCAATATCGTATCAATTCTTTTCTTTTATCATATGTTTGCCTAAAAAGAGATACCGGGGAAAAGAACTCGACAAATGCGATCCACGGTGGAGGGTATATAAGATTCGGCCCGGCTGAACTTGGCACGCTTTTATTTATTGAACTTTTTGGTTTTAAATTCTCGTTGGAAATGCTATTCTTCGCAGAAACTATCAAAGAGATGCTCTTAATACATATATGCACTTGTGTGTTCCCTAATCCCTAATTAGTTACCCTTACATAGATTTTATGAAATAATATGCAAATCTTGCAAATATATATATTGTTCCTAGAGTTTTCTTTGGCAAAATATTCCACAAATTAATTTACGGTACTGTCGTATAATATTTCAATTCACAGTCCTTTGATACAGTGCCCAGTAATGACTGTGCTGAGCATGTGCTGCAAATTGTTCCAAAATATTCGTATCCCTTAGAATTTTGTCATGGCATGAGAAGAGTATTTGTTACGATTAAATATACAATCGAGAATTACCATAATTACTGGCTGGCATGATACCAGGAGGACAGAGGAAGCTAGGGAGGATAATGGCACCATTGGCTGACAACAAACTTACCGAATCACATGATATGTCAATACGTAGCACAGGACTGGTCATTTGCATACTATTCAATAGGGTGTAATCATCCAATGACCACAAACAGATGGTCTTGTCATGACTCGATGAAACGAGGACGTCACAAGTGGTAACCACGTTTACACCAGTCACGGCCGCACGATGATGGGTAATTTTATGCAGCTAAAAAAATACAAAATAAATGAAAATGTGAGAAAGGCATATTACAAAATAGTTCTTCTTTTTTTAATAAGTACCAATAACAAGTTGTTCTCATCTATAATAGTATGGCTTTTATCAAAAGGATGGTCAATGACAAAAAAAAGTTTAGAGGCCAGCCATTAATACAGCTGGTTCTTGCATATTTAAGCATGCCCTAGTGTGGGGTATTTTTGTTTTTTTGGAAATTGCGGCAAAATATTTTCGTGTAGCACGCTAACAAAGAGGAAACTCAAAAATGTCTACCAGTATATTGGCATGAATTACACGAATATTGAATGGATAAATATTCAGTAATCTTTCACAGAGGTCATGGTAAATACCCGCCTTTTGATAAGTGAAAGGTGTAATGTATTGAAAAGTGTATGGTATTAGGTGCTTGTCTTCCCTCGAGGCATTGGCACAGGTATGTCTTACATAAAAGGGTTGTGCTTTTAAGCGGATTGTGACCAGTCTATGTAAGGGAGTAAATCTGGTGATGAGGTATTTTAGATTTCAACTAAACAAAATCCTCAGCCAAACTCACGTCTCTTAACACGGCAGCTTTAGTCAGCTTTCAGTGTTTTTATGACGCCTTTTGCAATCCATCGCATTTCCTGTTAGACAGTTATATCGGCCCTGTACTTTTCCAATCCCGGCGAGACCATCAGAAACAAGTAAAAAGGCGTTAAGTTCGGCCGGGCCGAAGACTTAAAATCGAGATATCGGTCTATGTGGCAGCTATATCCAAATCTGGACCGATCTGAGCCAAATTGAAGAAGAATGTCGAAGGGCTTATCTTAACTCAATGTCCCAAATTTCGGCGAAATCGGACAATAAGTACGCCTTTTATGGGCCCAAAACTTTAAATCGAGAGATCGGTTTATATGGCAGCTATATCCAAATTTGGACCGATCTGTGCAATATTGTAAAAGTATGTCGAGGGGCCTTACACAACTTACTGTCCCATATTTCGGCGACATCGGACAAAAAATGCGCCTTTTATGGCCCCAAAACTTTAAATCGAGAGATCGGTCTATATGGCAGCTATATCCAAATCTGGACCGATCTGTGCAATATTGTAAAAGTATGTCAAGGGGCCTTACACAACTTACTGTCCAATATATCGGCGACATCGGACAAAAAATGCGCCTTTTATGGGCTCAAAACCTTAAATCGAGAGATCGGTCTATATGGCAGCTATATCCAAATCTGGACTGATCTGGGCCAAATTAAAAAAGGATATCGAAGGGCCTAACACAACTCAGTGTCCTAAAATTCAGCAAAATTGGCTAATAAATGTGGCTTTTATGGGCCTAAGACTCTAAATCGGCGGATCGGTCTATATGGCAGCTATATCCAAATCAAGACGGAATTATGCCAAATTGAAGTGGGATGTCCAAGGGCCTAACACAACTCACTGTCCCAAATTTTACCGAAATCGGATAATAAATATAGCATTTATGGGTCTATGACCCTAAATCGGCTGATCGATCTATATGGCAGCTATGTCCAAACCTGGACCGATCTTGGCCAAATGGAAGAAGAATGTCGAAGGGCCTAACACAACTCACTGTCCCAAGTTTCAGCAAAATCGGTTAATAAGTGTGACTTTTATGGGCCTAAGACCCTAAATGGGCGGATCGGTCTATATGGGGGCTATATCAAGATATAGTCCGATATAGCTCACCTTCGAACTTAACCTGCTTATGGACAAAAAAAGATACTGACATTTCACTAAGGAACGGGGCCAAACTTCTCACATATCAATGAGCGCAGTCCGATTGTTATCCGATGGTTATAACCACCTTATATTGACGACATTTGTGGGGTACTATGCCATGCATAGAAGTCATGTAAAAAGGAGGTCCCTTATCATTGAGTTTAGACTTGAATCGGACAGGACTCATTGTTATGTGGAAAGTTGGCCACTCTTCTTTTACGAACTACTAGCTGGACAGGTCCCGCTCCGCTGCGCCTTCTTTCACTCTATAATTTTATCTGAGCCCTATACGATCACGTCAGGAAATAACTCCTGTTTGGGGGTGCTGGTATGGCCTTTCAGCTATTTCGCGCCAATGTGGATATTATATTGGTGTTCTTCTCCCAAATACCTTTCATGGGAGCCGAATATTGCTATGGTCGGTAAATATGTCCGGTATGGGGGTGTTTTTGAGAGTGAGGCGGATTCTCATGTATCAGCTTCGTGCTCTGGTCTCAAATACCTTTATTGGTTTATATTCCATTTGGGTGGTGGCTTTGGAGGTGGCGCGGTCCCCTAGATCTGGCGTGTTTTGAAAAAGGGTAAGGGGAGGGTCCACCCATTACAGTTTGGATGTTAGATCTACTTCATTCTCTTGGATTTGGTGGTGAATTGGAGTAGCCAAACTCTTTGCCCCAAAAGTGGATATCAGATTCATACTTCACTCCCGAAAATAACGCTGGAGCTACATATTGTTATAGTCGGTATATATGTGTGGTTTAGGGGGAGATTATGAGCAGAGGCGTCCCTGAAACACTTGGCCCTGAAACAGATACAGATTTGAGCCCCTTTTTGCCATAATCCACAAATATGTCCAGTTTGAGGGGTATGCAGGTATATAACCTGATATAGCTCCCATATAAACCGATCTACCGATTTGACTTCGTGAGCCCTTACAAGCCGCAATTTTTGTCCGATTTGAGGCATTTTGTGTTTTGTTAAGACTTACAACAACTGTGCCAAGTGCGGTCCATATCGGTATATATCCTGATATAGCTCCCATATAAACCGATCTATAACCTGATATAGCTCCCTTATTAACCGATCTCCCGATTTGACTTCTTGAGCCCTTATAATTCGCAATTTTTGTCCGATTTGGCTGAAATTTTGCATGTAGTGTTCTGTTAAGACTTCCAACAATTTTTTCCAAGTAAGGTCCAAATCGGTCTATAATCTCATGCAGCTCCCACATAAGCCGATCTACCAATTTGACTTCTTGAGTCCTTACAAGCCTCAATTTTTGTCCGATTTGGTTGAAATTTTGCATGTGGTGTTCTGTTATGACTCCAGATAACTGTGCTACGTACGGTCAAAATCAGTCTATTACCTGATATAGCTCCCATGTAAACCGGTCTCTCGATCATCCTTGTTCGGTTCCTAGGAGCTTTAATTTTTGCTGGTTTGACAGAAGTTTGGTATGTAAAATAAAATTATGCCGCGTCAACTACATTTGTTTTGTATCAATCTCCCGATCGGTGGTGGGTTTCCAAAATTCGGCCCGGCCGAACTTAGCACGCTTTTACTTGTTTGCCCATAGCCAGGTTAAGTACGAAGATGGGCTATATCGGACTATATCTTTGTATAGCCCCCCCTTATAGACAGCTCTGCCGTTTAAGGTCTCAGGCCCATAAGAGCCACATTCATTATCAGATTTTGCTGAAATTTGAGACAGTGAAAGATAACCCTCAACTTCTTTCTTCAGTTTGGCCCAGATCGGTGCAGATTTGGATATGGCTGCCATATAGATCGATTTATTTATTTAAGGTCTTGGGTCCATGAAAGGCGGATTTATTGTCCGATTTCCTAGAAATCCTTCTTGAAGATGGCCCATATCGGTCCAGATTTGGATATAGCTGCCATATAGACCAATCTCTCGATTTAAAGTTTTGGTCCCTCGATTTAAAGTTTAGGATCCCATTACTTGATCCTAATGTTTTATGCCATATATGTCATCTACTGCCTAATACTTTTCATTTGACTCCCATATTAACATGAACTTCGAATATATCTGTTTAGAGGAGTTTTGGGATTGGGGGCCCGTTGGGTACTTGGACCCAAAATTTAATGCCATAATCGTTTTTTGGTCTCCAATACCTTTCATTTGATACCCTTATTGTGCCCATCGGACCACTTTCACTGGCGTTTTTGGGGTAAGGGGAAGGGTCCGCCTCCATTAAAAATTATATCTTAAAATTACATAGCCTTTGTTTTCTTCCAGACAAACGTACACAATCTATGAAAATTTTAACAAAATCGGTTCAGCCACGTATCATATAAAGGCATTTTTACGGGTGGCGTGACCCCATATACTTCGATCTGGTTTTGTATGCCAGATTCGAAATCTACTCCCAAATACCTTTCATTTGAGCCCCATATTGAAATGAACGTCCTATATGTCTGTTTGGGAGAGTTTTGGGGTTGGGGCATCCCGATGGGTACCTAGACTCAAATTTTAATACCATATTCGTAATCTACTCCCGAATACCTTTCATTTGAGTCCCATATTGTCATGATCGTCGAAGAAACCTATTTTAAGGGGTTTTGGGGCTGGGGCGGCCCCCCAGGTACTTGGACCAACTTTTATTATGTTTTTTTCTTTCTTTGTTTTATTATGTTTTCTTCTTACTCTACTCTTGATAACCTTTCATTTGAATCCCATATTGTCCCTATCGGCCCACTTTAATTTTTGGGTAAGGGGGAGGGTCCGCCCTCTCCCGATATCAAAAAGTTATATAGCCTATGTTTCCTTCCAGACCAACCTACACAATCCATGAAAATTTTAAGGTAATCGGTTCAGCCGTTTTTGAGTCTATACGAAACAAACAAACAAACCGACAAACAAACAACGAGTAAGAGCGTGCTAATTTCGGCCGGGCCGAATCTCATATACCCTCCACCATGGGTCGCATTTGTCGAGTTCTATGTGCAGTATCTCTTTTTAGACAAACAAAGAAAATTGAATAAGAATATGCTATTGTGTAATATTTCAGTTCATTCGGATAAGAATTGCGCCTTGTAGGGGCTCAAGAAGCAAAATCGGGAGATCGGTTTATATGGGAGCTGTATCAAGCTATTGATCGATTCAGACCCTATTAGACACGTATGTTGAAGGTCATGAGAGAAGCCGTTGTACAAAATTTCTTCCAAATCGGATGACAATTGCGCCCTCTAGAGGCTCCAGAACTCAAGACCCCAGATCGGTTTACATGGCAGCTATATCAGGTTATGTGCCGATTTACGCCATACTTAGCACAGTTACTGGAAGTCATAACAAAACACCTCAAGCAAAATATCAGTCAAATCGGACGAGAATTGCGCCCTCTAGAGGTTCAAGAAGTCAAGACCCAAGATCGGTTTATATGACAGCTATATCAAAACATGGACCGCTTTGAACCATACTTAGCGAAGTTGTTGGGGGTGATACCAAAACACCACGTGCAAAATTTGAGTCAAATCGTACAGGAATTAGGCCCTCTAGAGGCTCAAGAAGTCAATATCCAAGATCGGTTTATATGACACCTATACCAGATTATGAACCGGTGTGAATCATACTTAACACAGTTGTTGAAAGTGATACCAAAACACTACGTCCAAAATTTCAGTCAAATCGAACAGGAGTTGCGCCCTCTAGAGGCTGAAGAAGTCAAGACCCAAGATCGGTTTATATGGCAGCTATATCAAAACATTGACCGATTTGAACCATACTTAGGGCAGTTGTTGGAAGTGACACCAAAACACCGCATGCAAAATTTCAGTCAAATCGGACAATAATTGTGCCACCTAGAGGTTCAAGAAGTCAAGACCCAAGATCGGTTTATATGGCAGCTATATCAAAACAAGGACCGCTTTGAACCATACTTAGGGCAGTTGTTGGAAGTGACACCAAAACACCTCATACAAAATTTCAGTCAAATTGGACTAAAATTGCGCCCTCTAGAGGCTCAAATACCAAATGATACCAAAACACCACTTGCAAAATTTCAGTCAAATCGAACAGGAATTGCGCCCTCTAGAGGCTGAAGAAGTCAAAACCCAAGATCGTTTATATGGCAGCTATATCAAAACATTGACCGATTTGAACCATACTTAGGACAGTTATTGGAGGTGATACCAAAACACCACGTGCAAAATTTCAGTCAAATCGGATAAGAATTGCGCCCTCTAGAGGTTCAAGAAGTCAAGACCCAAGATCGGTATATATGGCAGCTTTTTAAAAACATGGACCGATTTGGTCCATTTACAATCCCAACTGACCTACACTAATAAAAAGTATTTGTGCAAAATTTCAAGCGGATAGGTTAACTCCTTCGAAAGTTAGCGTGCTTTCAACAGCAGACGGACGGACATGGCTAGATCGACTTAAAGAATATATAAACTTTATGGAGTCTTAGACGAATATTTCGAGGAATTAAAAACAGAATGACGAAATTAGCATACCCCCATCCTATGGTGGAGGGTATAAAAAGACAAATATTGAACCAGAATTAAACAGTGGCTGGTATTTGTAGGACCATTCAATGTTCGTGCCGAATTTGGTCCAAATTGGACCATAGCTGCTGTGAGTGGGTTAATAATGCATTTTTCACCCGTGTTTTACATATATACCCGAGGTGGTGGATATCCAAAATTCGGCCCGGCCGAACCTAATACCTTTTTGCTTGTATTCGCCTAAAGTAAAATTTCATAAATTTTAACTGTCCGTGTTTACATTCGCGCATGATCGCCAACCTCCCAATACTGACTGTAGGCAGACTGGGCTTTACCCAATGAGCAAATGGAACAGACACGTGTAACTTCGTGGAACAGACACAAGATATAAACAAACCAAAAGTATCACCTTTTCGTGTATCGTGTATCCGATATCAGATAATGTTCAATTTATCTTTTGTTATTTAGAAATCCAATATTGCCGGGGTATTTATGACTCTACTTAACAAATAATATCCATAAAAGCGTAATGTTTCATTAGTCTCGATAGGGTATCTATTTAATGCGACATTGCACCACATCCACTTTGGCTTATCGTCAATTCCATTTTCTTTGCTAATTTTTTACGATCATAAAGTTAAGTTCATAATGGCATGTTAACTCCTCTTTACTGGCTTCCGTTCATTTGATGTTCTTAATTTTTTGCTGGCGGTTTAATGACACGCTCTCACATCATTTGAATTAACTGGTGTTTGCCAGATATTCTCATTTGTATACTTTGTGGCACGCACTATTCGCAACCGCTCCAGTGTGCTTCATCCTCGACAGGATGCCTTTGAAAGGGGATACGAGTAGGTATTGTAGAGGAGCGATGTCTTTTATGTGAAGACCACATTGTGTTTTCCCTCACTCTCTCTCCTCACTCTCCCATGCAAAAGGAAAATTTTGCTACTCTTATACTTTTTCGCTCAAAGGCATTTGTTTGTATTTATTTGCGGTTTGGCATTAGTTTCACAAAGGTAAAAGGACGTGGGTGACGTGACTGCCCCCCCTTAAATAGTTTAAATGCAATAAAGATACCAGGAGGATATTTATAGACATCCGTTTACAATTTCTTTGAGACGCGTTGTCAGATAAGCCTTGTTTATGTTAGTGTTGTAGACGGATTTTCAGGTATACTTATATAAAGAAATGCAAACTTTGATAACTCTAATGATTTTCGATTTGTTCATGGTTCTTAATGGAATGTTCGTGGCTAGATTTCCATCTACACTGGGATGACATAGAAAAGTGAGAAAAAAGGATGCCTCTACTTCAACCCGTTTAAGATATCAGAGAGCACTTTAAACTCAATACATTGGAAATATTCGCATTCGCTTATACGTAGAAAAGATAATCTAAGCGTAATTCTTAATATGCTTCCAAATGAAATTGGCCAGAAAATCTTTAATTTTGTTTTCGTACACTGAAAAAAAGTTGACCCAAAATTAAAGATTTGTCCTTATTCGTAGGATTTGAGCAATGAAAACCAGCCAAAGAACTGAAACTTTAAAATAAAAATGCTATCATTAGATTTAATTTCCTATTCACTAACAGATATGACCATCAGTTTTAAATTTTAATCACTTCATAAATGACTCTCCAATTATTAGTTGTTGAAAATTTCTTTTTATACCGTCCACCATACTAATTTCATAATTCTGTCCGTCCGTCGGTCTGTCGAAAGCACGCTAACTTTCGCAGGAGTAAAGCTAGGCGATTGGAATTTTGCACAAATACTTCTTATTAGTGTAGGTCGGTTAGGATTTTAAATGGGCAAAATCGGTCCATGTTTCGATATAGCTGCCATATAAACCGATCTTGGCTCTTGACTTCTAGATCTTCTAGAGGGCACAATTCTTATCCGATTTGGCTTTAATTTTGCACGTGGTTTTTGGTATCACTTCCAACCACTGTGTTAAGTATGGTTCACATCGAACCATTATCTAATATAGCTGCTATATAAACCGGTCTTGGGTCTTGAGTTCTTCATCTTTTAGAGGCACAATTCATATCCGATTTGGCAGTCATTTTGCACGTGGTGTTTTGGTAACACTTCCAACCACTGTGCTAAGTATGGTTCAAATGGGTTCATAACCTGACATAGCTGCTATATAAATCTTGACTTCTTGAGCTGCCATAGGGCGTAATTCTTATCCAAATGGACTGAAATATTACGATTCTATGGATTGAAATTCGAATGGACTGAAATATTACGATTCGATTTGGCTGAAATTTTGCATGAGGAGTTTTGTTATGCCTTCCAATAACTGTGCTAAGTATGACGGAAGTCGGTACATAACCTGATATATTGGGTTGCCCAAAAAGTAATTGCGGATTATTTAAAAGAAAGTAAATGCATTTTTAATAAATCTTAGAATGAACTTTAATCAAATATACTTTTTTTACACTCTTTTTCTAAAGCAAGCTAAAAGTAACAGCTGATAACTGACAGAAGGAAAAATGCAATTACAGAGTCACAAGCTGTGAAAAAATTTGTCAACGCCGACTATATGAAAAATCCGCAATTACTTTTTGGGCAACCAAATAGCTGCCATATAATCCCATCTGGGATCTTGACTTCTTGAGCCTCTAGAGGACGCAATTCTCATCAGATTTGTACAATGACTTCTCCTATGGCCTTCAACACGTATGTTGATTATGGTCTGAATCGACCTATAGCTTGATACAGCTCCCATATAAACGTATCTCCCGAATTTACTTCTTGAGCCCCTACAAGGTGCAATTCTTACCCGAATGATCTGAAATATTACACAATGACTTCTACAATGCTTAGCATTCAATTCATTTATGGTCCGAATCGGACTATAACTTGATAAAGCTCCAATAGCATAACAGTTCTTATTCATTATTCTTTGTTTGCCTAAAAAGAGATACGGCGCAAAGAACTCGAGAAATGCTATCCATGGTGGGAGTATATAAGATTCGGCATGGTCGAACCTAGCACGCTCTTACTTGTTTGAACTTAGCATCTTTACCTTAAGAAACTAAACATTAAATGATGCTCCTATTTGTTTGGTTATTTTGAGTCTTTAATCACAGTTCACTATTGTTTTATCCCAAGGCCACCTTCCCAATTTTCAACGATATTTTTACCTTCATTTTAAGTTTTTATACCCTCCACCATAAGATGGGGGGTATACTAATATCGTCATTCTGTTTGTAACTACTCGAAATATTCGTCTGAGACCCCATAAAGTATATATATTCTTGATCGTCGCGACATTTTATGTCGATCTAGCCATGTCCGTCCGTCTGTCCGTCCGTCCGTCCGTCCGTCTGTCTGTCGAAAGCACGCTAACTTCCGAAGGAGTAAAGCTAGCCGCTTGAAATTTTGCACAAATACTTCTTATTAGTGTAGGTCGGTTGGTATTGTAAATGGGCCATATCGGTCCATGTTTTGATATAGCTGACATATAAACCGATCTTGGGTCTTGACTCTTGAGCCTCTAGAGTGCGCAGTTCTTATCCGATTGGAATGAAATTTTGCACGACGTGTTTTGTCATGATATCCAACAACTTTGCCAAGTATGGTTCAAATCGGTCTAAAACCTGATATAGCTGCCATATAAACCGATCTTGGGTCTTGACTTCTTGAGCCTCTAGAGTGCGCAATTCTTATCCCATTAGGATGAAATTTTGCACGACGTGTTTTGTTATGATATCCAACAACTGTGCCAAGTATGGTTTAAATCGGTCAATAACCTGATATAGCTGCCATATAAACCGATCTTGGGTCTTGACTTCTTGAGCCTCTAGAGGGCGCAATTCTTATCCGATTTGCCTGAAATTATGTACTACGGATCCTCTCATGACCATCAACATAGGTGCTTATTATGATCTGAATCGATCTATAGTCCGATACAGCTCCCATATAAATCGATCTCCCTATTTTACTTCTTGAGCCCCCAAAGGGCGCAATTCTTATTCGAATTGGCTGACATTTTACACAGGTCTCCAACATGTAATAATATAATAATGACAGAGCAAATCTTTTCCAATGTCCTTTTTTGCCTAAGAAGAGATGCCGAGAGAAGAACTCGGCAAATGCGATCCATGGTGGAGGGTATGTAAGATTCGGCCCGGCCGAACTTAGCACGCTTTTACTTGTTGTCTTTAATAACAAGACTCAAAGTTACGGATTTATTAACCTACAAATTAAAAAAAAATATCCTTTATATAAAGGAAAAGTAAAAGGAGAGGAAAATATTTTTCACTTAAAGGAATGTTTCCTTAAAAAATTGAAAAGTTTATCATCTTTAGAATTAATCTTTGGCTCGAATCTTTAAAATTAGGAGAAATATTTTTTCAGTGTACCCTACATTGTGCATTTGTTTGCAGCGTTAAGGAGAAAAAGAGCTAGACCCATTGTTAAGTATACCGATAGGATTGGAATCACTGCCTGATTGGATTAAAATGTGTCCACCCATGCATTCTTGCGATCAAGGTACAGGTAGCATGGAAGTTATAACGGAACTCTGTATGCAAATTATCAACCAAATCGTACAAAAATTGCAGCTTGTAAAGGCTCAAGAAGCCAAATCGGGAGATCGGTTTATATGGGAGCTATATCAGATTATATACCGATTCGGGCCGTACTTGGCACAGTTGTTGAAAGCCTTAACAGAACACTATATGCAAAATATCAGCCAGGTTAGGTTAGGTTAGGTTAAAGAGGCAGTCTGCTATTGGACTCACTTAGACATTTTCATCCATTGTGATACCACAGGATCAAATCGGATAAAAATTATGGCGTGTAAGGGCTCAAAAAGTCAAATCGGGAGATCGGTTTATATGAGGGCTATATCTGTTCATAGATCGATTGATATCATGTTTGGCATGAACGTTAAAAGTTATAAAACAAGACTTTATTGCAAATTTCAATAAATCAGATGAAAATTAAGGCTTCTAAGGGTTTAAGAAATTAAATCCGAGGATCGGTCTATATGGGTATATGGGTATATCAGCTAAATCCAATGCAAATTGAGGTTTCTAAGGGCTCAAGGAGTTTAATCCGGGTATCGGTTTATTCCATATAAACTTGTCTGTATCTGTTTAGTGGCAGTCTACCATTAGACTCACTTAGACGTTTTCGTCGCTTCGTCCATTGTGATACCACAGAAACAGAAGAAGGAAGATGCCTTCTAGTTCCTACCGTTGAACCATCCAGATCGCCTTAAAAAGCCCAATAACTTGCGAATGTTCACATCCGCTAAATCGGACAGGTTCTCAAAGCAATGAGAACCTAAAGTGGAAGCCCTTCTGACTGCTAGTGCGGGACACACACACAGAAGGTGTTCTATAGTATCTTCTTCTTCGATGTCGTCACAGCTTCTGCAAAAGTCGTTGCTGGCAACCTTCAGTCTGTCAGCATGTGTTCCGATTACACAGTGACTTGTCATGACGGATACAATGACTGAGACGTCTGTTCTAGCCAATAACAGCATAGCGGTAGACCTCTTCAAGTCTAGATTAGGCCACATAGTTTAGGAATGCTCACAGCTCCCTCTTTGTGATCATCTACTATTCGCTGTCCTTCGGGCCTCGTCCTGAAAACTTACATGTTGCTAGAGGCATACCCACAGATTCCAGTATTCCTGGAACGTTTAGGTTAGTTCCTAGTCACGGAAGCTCGTCCGTTTTACAATTTTCTGGGATATCTCTGTGGCCCGGCAGCCAGAACAGGTGAATTGTGAAGTGTTCAGCCATCTCGCTTAGAGATTTGCGACATTCGAAGGCGGTTTTTGTATTCAAAAATACGTTCTCCAGGAATTTAATGGCAGCCTGGCTGTCTGAGAAGATATATATGTCAATCGTCGTAATGACATTATATCTTAGCCATTCCACCACTTCTTTAATTGCAAGGATCTCCGCTTGACATACACTGCAGTGGTCGGGCAACCTTTTCGATATGACCAGTTCTAGATCTTTAGAGTACACCCCAAAGACCACCTGGTCGTTTAGTTTGGAACCATCCGTATAGAAGTCTATGTAACTTCTGTTACCTGTGATATCGTAGTTCCAATCGGTCCTATCAGGAATAGTGGTACAGTACTTTTTATCAAAAAGCGGCTCAGATAGGTTGTAATCCACACTAGGAACTTTGGATACTGAATCAAGGATAACACAGTGTCTGTTGGCGCCACGTGATCAGTGCTCGCTGGAATTTGGGTAGCCACAATGTCCAGAGGCACAACATGTAGCATTAAATTCAGTGCATCGGATGGTGTCGTCCTCAGTGCGGCTATGATGCCCAAACAAGCCATCCTTTGGATCCGGTTAAGTAGTGAGCAGTAGGTGGACTTTTGAAGCGCCGTCCACCAGACCACGACACCGTATAGCATTATAGGACTGATAACTAAAGTATATATCCAATGCATGACGAACGGTCTGAACCCCCAACTTTTGCCAATGGCTTTCCTGCAGGTGTATGGGGCAAGAGTTGCATTTCTTGCCCTTTCCAAAATGCCCTTTTTCTTTTTCGGATCATACTCGGCATGGATCTTGAAAGTCATAATTCAAGTATATGTTCCAAATTTTAGCCAAATCTGACAAAAATTCTGGATGAAGCCTTAGACAAATATTTGCAAAGTGAAATGAGCTCTCGGTGCTTTCAAATGTTCAATCTGAGTAAGCCCTCTGGAAGGAAACCCGAATCGGAGAAAACTATACTCACAGTACCCTCCAATGCGCCCATTTGCGCCGTTTGAAAATAAAGTCGAGAGATCTCTTTATATGGGGGCTACAATGTAAAGTGAATACCAGTAAGGAAGTCGGGCGGTGCCGACTGTATAATACCCTACACCTACCCTATAAGTACAATGTGGGAGCTATAACCAACTCTGAACCAATTTTGATGGACCTCGGCGAGCAAATATGTTCAAATTGTAATAACTACGGTTGACAAATGACAACATTATTGCAAATTACCCAATATCTGATGAACATTTATATGGGAGCTATTGTATTGGGTTGCCCAAAAGTAATTGCGGATTTTTCATATAGTCGGCGTTGACAAATTTTTTCACAGCTTGTGATTGACTCTCGATATTACTGGTGAATTTCATAGAAATCGGTTCAGATTAAGATATAGCTGTTTTATATGTATATCGCCTGATTTTCACTCCAAAAGCTACTGCAAGCGGATTTTTGCTGAGCAATCTTGCCAAAATGTTGCACAACGGTTTCCTCGACGACTACCACATTATCTCAGAAGTTTGCTCGAAATCGGTTCAAAATTAGATATATTGGGTTGCCCAAAAAGTAATTGCGGATTTTTTTAAAAGAGAGTAAATGCATTTTTAGTAAAACTTAGAATGAACTTTAATCAAATATACTTTTTTTACACTTTTTTCTAAAGCTAGCTAAAAGTAACAGCTGATAACTGACAGAAGAAAGAATGCAATTACAGAGTCACAAGCTGTGAAAAAATTTGTCAACGCCGACTATATGAAAAATCCGCAATTACTTTTTGGGCAACAAAATAGCTAAATCTGAACCGATTTCGATCAAACTTCCCAGATTCTGTGACAGTCGTCGAGGAAAGCGTTGTTCGAAGTTTTGGGAAGATTGGTCAATAAATGCGCTTGCAGTTGCTCTAGGAGTAAAAATCGGGCGATATATATACATGAGAGCTATATCTAAATCTGAACCGATTTCCATGAAATTCACCAGTAATGTTGATATTCTTAAAAAAATCCTTCCTGTCAAATTTCGAGAGAATCCGTTAAGAAATGACCATTTTATTGCGTTATTACTGAAAATCGGACGAACATATATATGGGAGCTATATCCAGATCGGAACCGATTTTTTCCAATTTCAATAGGCTTCGCCTCTAGGCCGAAAGACATGTCTGTACCAAATTTGAAGATGACCGGATGAAAACTGCGACCTGTACTTTGTACACAAATTAACATGGACAGACAGACGGACGGACAGCCAGACAGACATAGCTAAATCGAATCAGAAAGTGATTCTGAGTCAATCGGTATACTTATCAATGGTTTATCTCTCATCCTTTTGGTTTTTACAAACTAATTCACTAAGTTATAATACCCTGTACCACAGTAGTGATGTAGGGTATAATGATATAGGAGAGGCTAATTGAATTCATCAACAGTTGGTGTGATACAACTAAACAACGCTTGCAACTGTCACCTGCATAAAACAGCATCATATAGAAACATTATTCTTAACGGCAGGTTTTTAACTCCATTGAAAGCTCCCACATCATATTCATTAAATCAACAAGGCCTTATTTTAGCCTTTTGTTTTAGGTAATCAGTGGGTTCTCTGCTTTCCTTGAAAAAATCCCAAAAAACGTCATCCTTTCTTAATTGAAAAAAGCATCCAAGATGTGCAAATAACACTTTAAGAATTAAACTCATGGAAGAACTCCAAGATTTTCGTGTTCTGTTCGTCCTTCCCCCCTTCTTGTAGGGATTTAATTAAGTTGTCTTTGTTTTTTTTTTTTTTTTTTGTTTTGCTGTTGTTGTTAATGGCAAAGGCGAAACATTTCACAAATTAGACATTTATTAGAAATTATCCCTCATGAACGCATGGCCAATCCCAGCAATCGACACAGCCACAGTCAACCAGCCTATTTCGCTCGCAATGTTTGTGAGTTATGAAACTCTTGCAGCCCAATTAAGAACTTGTATGTTTGTGGCATACGTAACTGTTGAGGGAAGGTATTGCGTATAGCACTAATTAGTAACGACACCGTCTCATATAATCCTTATGCGATACATTACACACTACATTACGCTGTATACACCCACATTAGAATCATGTTCTTAGACACTCCATACGAAACATCCCAGCAGGCTGTGTCGTCAAGACGTCTTAAAAGATGGATGCATGACCAAGTTAAATCGTTGAAGACATATAACCGACAGCCCCTACAAATCGTTGATGACATTTTCATATAGTTGTCGCGAAAATCATGCATGACATTTTATGCGACATTGTGAACGAACATGTCATCATGTCTCATGACAATTCAAGTGACAAGTCTGTTACGATGTCCTTTAGAGAGCCTCGGTTTTTCGAAGAATAAAATTAATAATATAATAATTTTCTCAATAAAAAAGCAGAATTGTGCTGACTTGTTCGTGGACACGGTTAGGGAACTCGTCAACAATTAAATGTTAGTTTTTCATCTGTTTGGCTTTGGAACAGCCGGTCATGCGAATCAATTTATGTTTCATTGTTTCTCAAGTCGAGCTTAATGACCAAGCGAATGCAACACACAAAGGAGAGATTGTTAAATGAGTCTTGAAGAAAAGAAATTGCCAGTTCCCCAGACAAGGCAGGACACATATCACACCAGAGTTTTCGCTATAAGCTTTTTCACTGAGCAATATATCTTCAAACCAACCCCAACTCCCCTCTATTGCCGCCTGCCGACGTCAAATTTTATAACACCTCAGCAAATAGCCCATATCGGTGACAAAATGCTAAAGCCTTTAAAGACATTGTCATGATAGACATTTGGACTGCTGGGCGTCATTTATTCTGCTTACACACACAGACATATGTGAAACAGACACTTAAGCTAAAATAATCCCTGGGAAATGCATCAACCACATAAAGTAGAAGGAGAGAATAAATCATATGTTAATGATTCCATACTAACATTAAGTTAAGGCATTCTTAGAAATAAGCCATATTCAAAATAAGTAAAAAAAAATTGAAAATAAGTCAATTATACCTAAGCCCGGCAAGGCAAGTTATGCGACACCAAAGGCCTACAGACCCATAAACCTTACGTCCTTTTTACTCAAAAACCATGGAACGTATTGTGGACACCATGATAAAGAGTATGACATCCAGCAAACTGTTCAGATACAAACAGCATGCCTATGTCAAGGGAAGGTCGGTGGAGACTGCCCTGCACGAGGCTGTGCATAAAATAGAAGAATCGTTCGAAGCCAAAACGTACACACTGGCGCTATGCATTGACATCGAGGGGGCTTTTAACAATGTGCGGAGCGACACACTGATCCAATTCTTAGACCAATACCGGGTGGACCCGGTCCTTAGAGACTGGATAAACCATATGCTAAGGAACAGGTGGATAAATTGGGTGTCCCATGGCATAAATATAAGGGAGAAAGTGGCACAGGGGGGCATTTTATCGTCACTCCTATGGGTGACCACCATAAATGACCTATTACGGATGCTGACTAAGGAGGGATTTGAACCCGTCTGCTTCGCAGACGATGTTATAATACTTCTAAGGGATAAGGATCCGAACGAGCTATGCAGAAGGGCCGAAAGGGTCTTGCATATGGCATATGACTGAGCTAGACCCAGAGGTCTCAATGTTAACCCAGAGAAGACTGAAATATGCCTGTTCACGAGGAAGACGAAGGTGGGCGAATTTAACGCACAACGTTTCCTCGCACCATTACGATATCTGACAAGGTTAAATACTTAGGTGTGATCTTGGACAGGAAACTGAATTGGAAGTGTCACATTCAGGATCGTACTGAGAAGGCTCACAGATGTTGGGCACTATGTAGACGGGCCGTAAGCTCGAAATGGGGCTCTGAATCCTAGGATAATCCACTGGCTCTACAGGAGCGTGATTAAACCAATACTTACTTACGCCTCAGTAGGTTGGTGGACTGCTATGGAGAAAAAGTGCAACAAAAGGACCATACAACAGGTTCAGAGAACATGTTGTCTTGGCATACGCGGAGCGATGAGGACCACGTCCACTAGGGCACTGGAGACTATTCTAGATATCGGACCCATTGACATACATATTAAGTGTGAAGCAGCCACTACGGCTATGGACTTAAGCCGATGGGAGAATGAATTGAGGACGGGAACAGCTCATACCATCGCGGTATAATCGAGACGATGATAGGAAACCTGGAAGTAAATGGAGAGGTTTCCGATCGGATACCTGAGATGAATCTTGAAGTCGAGTGCGCCGCACTGCTGCCATCGGCACAGTCTCGGATTGACGGAACCCTAGTATTGCCATCTAGAAGATCATGTTACACGGATGGATCAAAGCTAGAGGACAGAGTGGGTCTGGGGGTTTACATTGAAAATCCAGGGACTGAGATCTGTTTTAGACTGCCTGACCATAATACTATCCTGCAAGCGGAGATCCGGGCCATCACGGAATGAGTGAAGTGGTGTGGTGCTAACGCGAGGACGTCGATTGTGAACATCTTTACCGACAGTAAAATTGCCATAAGGGCAATAACAACCAGGACGGTAAGGTCACGAACAGTCTTGCAGTGTAACAAGGAGATTAACGCCTTCTCTGAGGATGACAAAATCCGCATCGTTTGGGTGCTGGTCCATAACGGAGTAAGGTGGAATGAAAGGGCAGACGATTTGGCGGTGAAGGCCAGAGGACTGCCGTCAATAAACTTGGTTAACTCGAAGCCTTTCGGGTCGATGCAGTCCGAGTTAAAGGAGCGGGCGACGAATGCGCATTGTGGAACAGCGAAACAGTCGGTAGGACGGCGAAAATCCTATGGGGGGATCCAGATCATGATAAGACGAGGCTATTACTGAAAGGAAACAAGAAGGAGGTCAGTATAGCTGTTGGTGTCATAGTTTTTGCCAGTGCTGGTGAAACTGGTAACGTAATCGGCAGTGTAAAACTTCTTTACTAAGTTTTGTTCTTTCTTGAATACCAATGACCTAATAGCACTTAACAAATGTAACACAGCTACCTTTGTTAACAGCATTAGGTAGGAATTTTTAGATGTGACAATATGTTCGGAAAATCTGGTCGATAAGGTGCAGAATTTAAAGGTCCCTATGAAACAATCGGATCATCGTTGCATTAGTTTGCAAGAATAGCATGGCCAGCGCCAAACCGACCAAGCTGACGAAATCATGCGAACCCCAATTTACACCAAATTCGGAAGACTACACGGATAAAAGACCTGGGCAAGATACCTTGAACTTCACAGGCAGAAACAAGTAAGAGCGTGCTAAGTTCGACTGGGCCGAATCTTATATACCCTCCATCATGGATCGCAGTTGTCAAGTTCTATACGCGGTATCTCTTTTTAGACAAACAAAGAACATTGAATAAGAACTTTTATGCTTATATCAACTTATAGTTCGATTCGGACAATAAATAAATCCTGAACATTGTAGTATTCATTGTTTAATATTTCAGTTCATTCGGATAAGAATTGCGACATGTAGGGGCTCAAGAAGCAAAATCGGGAGATAGCTTTATATGGGAGCTGTATCAAGCTATTGATCGATTGAGACAATATTAAGCACGTATGTTGAAGGTCATGAGAGAAGCCGTTGTACAAAATTTCTGCCAAATCGGATGAGAATTGCGCCTTCTAGAGGCTCAAGAATTCAAGATCCCAGATCGGTTTATATGACAGCTATATCTGGTTATGTACCGATTTGCGCCGCACTTAGCACAGTTATTGAAAGTCATAACAAAACACCTCATGCTAAATTTTTAACCAAATCGGATAAGGATTGCGCGCTCTATTGGCAGAAGAAGTCAAGATTCAAGAATGGTTTATATGACAGCTATACCAGATTATAAACCGATTTGAATCATACTTAACACAGTTGTTGGAAGTAATACCAAAACACTGCGTGCAAAATTGCAGTCAAATCGGAGGAGAATTGCGCCCTCTAGAGGCTCAAGAAGTCAAGACCCAAGGTCGGTTTATATAGCAGCTATATCAAAACATAGACCGATTTGGCCCAATTACAATCCCAACATACCTACACTGATAAAAAGCAAAATTTTAAGCGGCTAGCTTTACTCCTTCGAAAGTTTGCGTACTTTCGACGGATAGACGGGCAGACGAACAGACGGACGGACATGGCTAGATCGATTAAATTGATGTGACGATCAAAAATATATATACTTTATGGGGTCTCAGACGCATATTTCGACGTGTTACAAACAGAATGACGAAATTAGTATTCCCCCATCCTATGGTGGAGGGTATAAAAAGACAAAAGACAGGAAAAGTGGAGAAAACCCGAGCGGGAGGTGAAGAACTGCCCTTCGCTACGCAAGCACGGTTCTACCCACGCCGGAGCCTGTGTCAACCCCCTTCGGAACCATCCGTTCCCTCAACAAATCTCAGGAGAGATACCAAAGGTACGTTCGCTAGTTCACCCAAATCACAGAAGAAACGGCTCCCCAGAAAGGAAAGCCTAAATCTCTGTAGACCCGGACAGGAACAAAGCAAGTGCTCCATAGTCTCCTCCTCATTCTCATCGAGGTTCTCATTCAAACGAACCCCTACTAGCGCACTCGTCCGCCCTCTCATTCCCTGGAATCCTCTCATGCCCAGGAACCCATGCCAGCGTCACATCGTGGGCCCGGAGCCTCGATCTCAACATCCTCGACCCCAAGGCCTTGAGCGCCGCCATACTGTTTGGTGCAAACGAACCCCTTCTGGCGCACTCGTCCGCCCTCTCATTTCCTGGAATCCCTTCATGCCCAGAAACCCATGTCAGCGTCACATCGTTGGCCCGGAGCCTCGATCTCACCATCCTTGACCCCAAGACCTTGAGCGACGCCATACTGTCCATATAAATTCTGAGTAGTTTCGAGGGCGGTAGGCACCTTCCCAGAATTTTTCTTGCGGCAACTCCAATGGCACAGACCTCTGCCTGAAAGACCGTGCAACCGTCCGGCAGTCTCAGAGACATACTGATATTGAGTGCATCAGAGTAAACGCCCAATACATACCCCGGCTCCATCTTGGAGCCATCTGTGTAGATCGAGGTCTCATGCTCCTCAAGTACACCATACGCCCTCCATTCATCCCTCTCAGGAAAACGAATCGCGAATGCTCACTGGTTCCACTCACTCCAGTCGGCACTGGTGCTAGGTAGTCGCAGATCCTCCTCAGTCTACCCTCCGTATCCATAACACCCAGAATAGAACTGTGGCCTCAACCATCCTCCTTCAGCATGCCGAGGTTTCTCAGGCTAAGCGCGACCCTGGCGGCACAGTTCCAAATATAGGCCCCAGTGGGCTGCATATCCAGCTCCAGGGCTGCGGATCTCAGTGCCCCTGCGATCCCGTAGCAGGCCCGTTTCTGGACCTTCTCGAACACCTTCGCACGCGTCCTCTTCCCTACGGCGTCAAACCATACGAGTGCTCCATAGGTCAGTACTGGTCTCACGATGACCGTATACATCCAAAAAATCATCTTGAGAGTCACCCCACACTTCCTACCGAACATTCTCCTGCAGGAGTGAAAAGCGCACAGTGCCTTACGGCTTCTTTCCTCGGTATTCCTCTTCCAGGACAGTTTCGAATCGAGGATTATGCCTAGGTACTTCGCCTGCTTCGACAGCCACAGGGCGTCCCCGTCCAGTCTGAATATTTTTACCCAAATTCTTTATGGTTTAGTTGTCTGTGACCAATTTATTAAGTCTACTCCCATTAAGGTGTCTTGGCTACCAAAAAGTGTAGGCTGCTCCAAACACCCATTAAAATGCCTGGTTTTTCAAGGTTATCTCACTTGGGTTGCCATGAACTTTGTCATCCATGTCTTGGTTTTTTTTTTGCAATTTTACCTTCACATCTGTGAAGGCTTATTCTTTTAATTTCTCCTAATGAACCGTCCATCTATCAATCTAACGCCCAAATCTTGAAAATGTCGACTTTTGCACCTACGCTATGAGGGTTAAAGAAAAAAACTAGAAGGTAAATAACAAGTGTCGTAAAAAATTGATAAACGCTGTTTGCTCCTTCTTCAGCATTTGAAACGAAGATTAGTTAGTGATGGCAAGGTTGTTAAGTCACCTACTCCCCCAAAAGTGTTTCGAGTGTGTTTTTTTCGTCCATGAGATAAAAATTTAATTTGTATGCCATGAAGGGTGTCTAAAGGTGAAGTATTTTCTACCAGCCACAACATTTGCGGAGCATCATCCAAGCCATTTGTGAGTAATAGCTGCAAAGTTTGAAACATCGGTCTTACAGAAGCTCTTAAGATGATGCAATTGTCGATTGCCCCAACGACAAGATGTTCATTTGGTGGTTTAGACAATCTTTGACAAGCAGCAAAGGGTAGACAGAAAATAAATGCTACACTGAGAAAGACGCTTTTTGCAAATGTGAGTTTATTACATAACACACCTTAGTGTAGTTTAGCTAAAATTTATAAGCAACTAGCAGTCTCGGGCTCGCTGCCCTAAATACATGGTCCTACATTTGGATATCAAATTCGTATTCTACTCCGAAATACCTTTATTTGAGCCCCATATTGCGATGGTCAGAAAAATTGCTGTTTGTGGGGTATTTAGGGAAAGGGGTATACCCCCAGAAAATTGGTCCCGAAAATGGGTATGAATTTTTGCTCCACCCCCCAATACCTTTCATTTAATCTCCACATTGACATGGTCGGTAAATATGCCCGATTTAGGAGTGTTTTTGAGATTGGGGTGGTCCCCCACACACTAAGACCGGAAAATATATCAGCAACGTGCTCTATTGACATATATCAATTTTTGCTCTACCCCCAATACCTTTCATTTAAGCTCCACATTGACATGGTGGGTAAATATGCCCGATTTAGGGGTGTTTTGGGGATTGGGGTGGTCCATCAAACACCAAGCCCGGAAAACGTGCTCTATTCCCATATTTCTATATGTCTTTCATTTAAACCCCATATTGCCATCGGCATCAAAATTGGACATCAAATTCGTTTTCTAATCTCATTTAAACTCCTTATTGCAAAAGTAAGCAAATATGGATAATTGGATATCAGATTCGAATTATACACTGAAATACCTTTTATTTAAGCTCCATATTCCCATGGCCATTAAATGAGTCCTGTTTGGGGGGTGTTTTGGGGAAGGGGTGGACCCCCAGAAAGTGGTCCCACATTTGGATATTAGATTCGTATTCTACTAGCAAATACCTTTCATTTGAGTCCCACATTGCCATGGTCGGTAAATATGTGCGATTTAGGGGTGTTTTGCGAGTGGGGTAGTCCCCCTAACACTTGGTCCGACAATTGGATACCAGATACGTTTTCTTATCCTAAATACTTTTCATTTGAGTCCCATATTGTCGTGATTAGTGTAAATATATGTTTGGTAGGTTTTAGGGTAGGGCAGCCCCCCTAGGTACCCCATCCGAAAATTGGATACCAAATTTTTATTTTTAGGGTACTATATGAGAGCACACAAAATTTCGCTTAAATCGCACCACCCATCTCCGAGATCTGGCATTTCCGAAAATTAGGGTAGGGGGGAGGGTCCGCCCCCCTTCAGATATCAAAAAATGTAGTACCCTATCCCACGTGATCATTATGCACCATTCCGAAATTATGTGGCCTAATCTGGACTTGGCGTAGAGGTTAGCATGTCCGCTTATGACGCTGAACGCCTGCGTTCAAATCCTGGCGAGAACATCAGAAAAAAATTTTCTGCAATGGTTATCACCTCCCAATGCTGGCGACATTTGTGAGCTACTATGCCATGTAAAAACTTATAGCCAAAGAGGTGTCACACTGCGGCAAGCCGTTGGGACTCGACCATAAAAAGTAGGTCCCTTATTATTGAGCTTAAACTTAAATCGAACTGCACCCATCGATATGTGAGAAGTTTGCCCCCCTCATGGAAAATTTGCATTTGCAATTTGGACTTGAAGAGGTCCACCGCTTTACTTTCGCTGGCTTGAACAGACGTCTCAGTCATTGTGTCCGTCCACTTTCTGATGGGAAAACATTCTGACAGACTGAACGTAGCAAGTAAAGACTTCTGCAGAAGCTGTGAGGACGTCTAGCAAGAAGAGATTATAGAACATCAGCTGGCTGTTGCCTCACGCACTGGCAGTCAGAAGTCCTTCTGATTTAGCGGATGCGAACATTCGCCAGTGGTTGGGATTTTTAAAGCGATCTGGATATTTCAACCGTAGGAACTAGAAAGCATCTCCCTTCCCCCGTTCCTGTGGTATCACAATTGAGGAAAACGTCTAAGTGGCAGGCTGCTATTTAAACTAACCTAACCTATAACCGCAATATGGCTAGAAGAATTCATACCTAGAGATGGGCGATGGATAAATACCCAAAAGGTATTTACCCGGTAAATTGGGTAAATACCCGGGTATTTACCCATTTATACCCAAAAGCCGGGTATTTTTAATTTTGCAGATATCTTGGGTATAAAAACTGGATCCAAACAGTTTTCAATGATTTCATATTCCTTGTATATAAACCTGACCTTCTGATCTCATAAAATCGGATTTTAGTTATATATAGCCGCTATATAGACCGATTTCCAGACTTAAAGTCTTAAGGCAATAAAACGGTAATTTTTCATCCGATTTCGATGAAATTTGGCACAGTGAGTTCTGGTAGACCTCTATAGGCCTTCACAGAAATGAAGTGCGGATATAGCTGCCCTATAGAGCGACCACCCGATCTCCCGATATGGGGTATTGAGGCCATAAAAGATCAATTTATTACCCGAATTCGATAAAATTTGCCACAGTGTGTTCTAATAGACCCCTACCCATTCCTGTCAAATGCGGTACAGATCGGACCATATTTGGATATAGCTGCCATATAAACCAATCTCCCAATATAGAGTACTAGCTGGAAACGGCCCGCTCCGCTACGCCTTCTTTCACTCTCTTATTTTATCTGCCCTATACGGTCACATCAGGAAATAAGTCCTGTTTGGGGGTGCTGGTACGGCTTTTCAGATATTTCGCGCCTATATGGTGCTCTTTTCCCAAACACCTTTCTTGGAGCCTTATATTGCTATGATCGGTAAATATGCTCGGTATGGTGGTGTTTTTGGGGGTGAGGCGGATCCCCATATATCAGATTCGTGCTCTGGTCTCAAATACTGTTCATTTGAGTCCCATATTGTCATTATTGGTTTATATTTCATTTGCCTGGTGGCTTTGGAGGTGGGGCGGCCACCTAATCAAGGAAATTAGATTTTTTTGACAAAAACAAAGCACACACTGTAACATTTAACTGAATAATCATTCGTAGAAAGCGAAGGATTACTGGGATGTGAAGTTCACACGGCTCAAGGAATACAATAAATTTACCAGAGAGGCAAAACGCGACTCCTGGAAGCTTTTCTGCGAACACGTCGATAGCGTTAATGACGCCGCCAAGGTGAAAAAGTTTATCTCAAAAACCCATGTCCAAACTGAAACTTTAGTGGACGACATGGGAGTGTGAGGAGAGGCACAGAGGAGATCTTGAGGCTTTTGATGAAAACGCTTTTTCCCCAGGATACGACAGGGCTCAAGTAGACACCAGAATCTTGGAATAATGTAGTTGATCGAAGGCTTATCAATACAAAATTTATGGTAAAGTTAGCCTTGAGGAGCTTCAATCCATTTAAATCACCCGGATCTGACGGAATATTTAACGGCATTTATACGGAAGGAGGCTGATTATCTGGCGCCCCATCTGGCCATTATTTTCACAGCATGCCTAGAACTTGCATATACTCCGAACGACTGGCAGGAGGCAAGGGTGGTGATTATATCCAAACCCGTCAAGGCAAGTTATGGGACACCAAAGGCCTACAGACCTATAAACCATACGTCCTATCTACTCAAAATCATGGAACGTAATGTAGATACCATGATAAATAGTAGTACATACAGCGAACTGCTGAAATGAACACAGCATGACTATGTCAAGGGAAGGTCGGTGGAGACTGCCCTGCACGAGGTTCTGCATAAAATAGAAGAATCCTTCGATGCCAAAACGTACACACTGACGGTATGCATTGACATCGAGGGTGCTTTCAACAATGTGCGGACCGACACACTGATCCAATCCTTAGAGCAGTACCGGGAGGACCCGGTCCATAGAGACTGGATAAACCATATGCTAAGGAACAGGTGGATAAATTGTGTATCCCTTAACATAAATGTAAGGGAGAAAGTGGCACAGGGCACGACAAAGGGGGGATTTTATCGTCACTCCTTTGATGACCACCATAAATAACCTATTACGGATGCTGGCTAAGGAAGGATTTTAACCCGTCCGCTACGATGACCATGTTATAATACTTCTAAGGATCCGAACCAACTATGCAAAGGGCCGCAGGTTCTTGCAGATGGCATATGACTGGGCTAGACCCAGGGGTCTCAATGTTAACCCAGAAAAGACTGAAATATGCCTGTTCACGAGGAAGACGAAGGTTGGCCAATTTAACGCACCACGTTTCCTCAATAAGACGATTTCGATATCAGACAAAGTCAAATACTTAGGTGTGATCACGGACAGGAAACTGAATTGGAGGTGTCATATTCAGGAGCGTACTGAGAAGGCTCACAGATGTTGGCCACTATGTAGACAGGCCATAGGCTCAAAATTGGCCCTGAATCCGAGGATAGTCCACTGGCTCTACAGGAGCGTGATTAGACCAATACTTACTTAAGCCTCAGTAGTTTGGTGGGCTGCTATGGAGAAAAAGAGCAACATAAGGAACATACAACAGGTTCAGAGAACATGTTGTGTAGTCTTGGCATAGGCGGAGCGATGAGGACCACGCCCACTAGGGCACTGGAGACTATTCTAGACATCCGACCCATTGACATACAGATTAAGTGTGAGGCAGCTACTGCGGCTATGAAACTTAAGGTGATGGGAGAATGGATTGAGGATGAGAGCAGCTCTTACCATCGCGATATAATCAAGGCGACGGTAGGAAACCCGGATGGATTAGAAGAGGTTTCCGATCGGATACCTGAGATCCCAATTGAGGTCGAGTGCGAGACACTACTTGCAGAGGCACAGTCTTCGATTGACGGAACCCTAGTATTTCCATCTGGGAGATCATAATATACGGATGGATCAAAGCTAGAGAACAGAATGAACCTCGGGGTCTACATTGAGAACCCAGGGACTGAAATCTGTTTTAGACTGCCTGACCATAATACGGTCCTGCAGGCAAAGATTCGGGCGATCACGGAATGTGTGAAGTGGTGTGGGGTTAGAGGATAGGAGCAGGTCATACCTTCGCGGTATAATCAAGGCGACGATAGGAAACCCGGATGGATTAGAAGAGGTTTCCGATCGGATACCTGAGATCGCACCTGAGGTCGAGTGCGAGACACTACTTGCAGAGGCACAGTCTTGGATTGACGGAACCCTAGTATTGCCATCTGGAAGATCATGTTACACGGATTGATCAAAGCTAAAGGGTAGAGTAGGCCTGGGGACTTACATTGAGAACCCAGGGACTGAGATCTGTTTTAGACTCCCTGACCCTAATACGGTCCTGCAGGCGGAGATCCAGATGATCATGGAATGCATGAAGTGGTATGGTGCTAACACGAGGACATTGAGTGTGAACATCTTTACCGACAGTAAAATGGCCATATGGGCAATAACGACCAGGACGGCAAGGTCACGAACAGTCTTGCAGTGTAAGAAGGAGATTAACGCCTTCTCTGAGGATGACAAAATCCGCATCGTTTGGGTACCGGACCATAACGGAGTAAGGGGGAATGAAAGGGCAGACGATTTAGCGGTGAAGGCCAGAGGACTGCCGTCAATAAACTTGGTTGACCCGAAGCCTTTCGGGTCGACGCGTCCGATTTAAGGGAGTGGGCGACGAATGCGTATGTAACATTGTGGAGCAGCGAAACGGTCGATAGGACGGCGAAAATCCAATGGGGTGATCCAGATCGTGAGAAGACGAGGCTATTACTGAAAGGAAGCAAGAAGGAGGTCAGTATAGCTATTGGTATCATAAAGGGACACATAGGACTACGAGCTCACTTCTGTGATAGCATGTGTAGGGCATGCGGGGAAGATGATGAGACGTTGTAGTATTTCCTTTGTCATTGCCCGGCTTTCGCGTCTAACAGATGCCGGTACTTAGGGAGAGACACAATGCCATACATGAACCAACTTAGGGGAGTGGTATTGAAAACAATTAAGGATTTTGTAAGTAGCACGGAATTCCTAACTTAAAATTTTCTTTTTAGAGGTTATTTTATAGTTTTCAGAGCGCACAACAAGCCGATTACTGGCTTAGGTGTTTGTCCATAGTGGTATGGAGCGGATTGATGTCTGCACCCACTTTTCAACCTAACCTAACCTAACCTCACCTTAGTAAGTTGACTAGGAGAATGTTTCCAAATATTGGGTTGCCCAAAAAGTAATTGCGGATTTTTTAAAAGAAAGTAAATGCATTTTTAATAAAACTTAGAATGAACTTTAATCAAATATACTTTTTCTACACTTTTTTTCTAAAGCAAGCTAAAAGTAACAGCTGATAACTGGCAGAAGAAAGAATGGAATTACAGAGTCACAAGCTGTGAAAAAATTTGTCAACGCCGACTATATGTAAAATCCGCAATTACTTTTTGGGCAACCCAATAATTTGCTTAAATAATTTCTTCTTAAGATCACTGTATCCATAAACGACTATTCGATACTCCTTCAGCATGGTTACAGAAATTGATTTTTTCTCCCATCACTAAATAGCGGAAAAATGCAAATATAATACATTAAAAGGAAACACTATAGAAAAGGAAATTCACTTACTTTTAAGTAAATAAAAACTTTTACCTGTCCATTTTGAAAATAAATTTATTTTCAATTTAAAAAAAAAAGGAACAAGACATCCACTCAATTGTGTTAGTAATGCACATTGTTTTCATTTTGTAAATCTTTGGACCTCCATTAAAGTTGTCAAATTGAGTTTATTAAGTTTATCACTTGACATTGTCGGTCCATACCCCTCCTTGACCACTTAATGTTGGATGAGTTGTGAGTGTGTATGCATGTGTATGTATGTGTGTGTGTGTGCTTTTGTACTATGTGACCATAATGACCCTCGGATGTTGGCCAGCAACAACAAAGGAAGTTTATTGCGAACAAGCATGGCATCATAATCTCGACCTTATTTTGCCTGGTGCGGCACATAAAGATGTCCTCCTCGAATGATAATACAATTTTATTTGGTAATAATATTACGGAAAATTGCTTTAACTATGTATCTGGGCACAATGAAACGACATGATAAGAACGTAACATGTTTGAGCAGGATTTTCCACTTGGTCTTATGTTATATAGGAATAGCCAAAGCTTAATTGAGATGTCAATGGATAATTTTGAGGAAAAAAAATTCAAGTCAAAGAAGATTTTAAGATATTCGCTGACTAGCACACATCACTTGGTTTTTAATTAAACGGTCATTAGGGAAGTTGGAAAAATATTAAACGTTTGAAAAAAATGAGTAAAAATATATTAAATTTGATTCTCGATACTAGTGACGAGTATGGACCAGATTTGTTTATTTTACGATTGTATTAGCAAAGGTCTCCTATATATGAAGTGAATAAAGAACATTTATATCGCTAAGGTTAGGTTAGGTTGAAAAGAGGGTGCAGATATTAATCCGCCCATGCCACTATGCACATACACCTAAGCCAGCAATCGGCTTGTTGTGCACTCTAAAAAAATATAAAACAACCTCTAAAAAGAAAATTTTAAGTTAGGAATTCCGTGCTACTTACAAAATCCTTAATTGTTTTGAATACTACTCCCCTAAGTAGGTTCATGTCTGATATTGTGTCTCCACCTAAGTACCGGTATCTGTTGGACGGGAAAGCCGGGCAGTGACAAAAGAAATGCTCCAATGTCTCATAATCTTCCCCGCATGCCCTACTTATGCTATCACTTGCCGCACCGATTTTACATAACTGTCCCGTTATGATACCAATAGCTATACTGACCTCCTTCTTGCATCCTTTCAGTAATAGCCTCGTCTTCTAACGACTTGGATCCCCCCATAGGATTTTCGCCGTCCTACTGACTGTTTCGCTGTTCCACAATGTTGTACGCGCATTCGTCGCCCACTCTCTTAACTCGGACAGCGTCGACCCGAAAGGCTTCGGTTTAACTAAATTTATTGACGGTACTCCTCTGGCCTTCACCACCAAATCGTCTGCCCTTTCATTTTCCCATACTCCGATATGGCCCAAACGATGCGGATTTTTCCATCCTCAGAGAAGGCGTTAATCTCCTTGTTACACTGCAAGACTGTTCGTGATCTTACCGTCCTAGTTGTTATTGCCCTTATGACAATTTTACTGTCGGTAAAGATGTTCACACTCGACGTCCTCGCATTAGCTCCAAACCACTTCACGCATTCCGTGATCGCCCGGATCTCCGCCTGCAGGAAACAGATGTCAGTCCCTGGGTTTTCAACGTAAACACCCAGGCCCACTCTGTCCTCTAGTTTTGATCCATCCGTCTAACATGATCTTTCAGATGGCAATACTAGGGTTCCGTCAATCCAAGACTATGCCGATGGCAGCAGTGCGTCGTACTCGACTTTAAGGTTCATCTCAGGTATCCGATCAGAGCCATCATAAATCAGGTGGCATAACCAAACATGACTCAGCCAAGACTGAGCCAAAACAGGAATGCCTCCGAAACATTCAGACAGCACCGTATACATTTTGCTTTCTTATGGTAATGCCGATGGAGGCCACCGTAGCGCAGAGGCCTATGACGCTGAACGCCTGGGTTCGAATCCTGGTGAGTACATCAGAAAAATTTTGCCAGCATTTGTCCTAAGATGCGTTTCTATCAACCACTGTAGAGTTTCCAGCATAAAGGATCACAGACTTATAGGACGAAAATCTTTCGCCTTCGTGTGATAAGGTTTTCCTGCTTTCGAAATGAAAATGACCTTCGTGTCCCTCCATTCCACAAGTATATATGACATTCTGATACAAGCAGAGTATATCTCCTTAAGCCAAGGAAGCAGTCTATCAGAGACAGCTTGTAAATCAACCGGTGATACATCATCTGGGCCTGGCGACTTAAATCAGTCCAAACTTTTATTGCCCAAAGGATTTTCGGATCAGACACAATTTCCCCAATTACCTCCGACGAATGCATACCATTGACAATCTCTTCTTGCGCCACGTTGTCCGTTGGAGATTTTCCCGGGAACGAATAATTCTCGTGTTTCCTCACGAGATATTGTCCATACATTCTCCGACTTCTGAATGTACCCCACCGTAATAGGTCTCGAGAACAGAATCTTCCTCAGCCTAGAGGCCTCAGATGTATTCTCCACGGATCTACAGAATACCGCCTAGGATTTTTTCTGAGCCTTTATCAGCTCGCTTATATATTTTCTTAGCTCAGCCTTATAGATGTAGTGCTCTTGTGGTTTTGCCTCTGTTGAAGAGTTTTCTGCAGTCCTTCCTTAGACCAACAGCTCTGGGGTACATCATGGCGGTCACTGTTTGCCCCTTGATTCGCACTAGGACATGCTGACACAAGCGAGTATTTCAGAGCCTTCGTGATCCACTTGACCATTATGTCCATTATGACCTTATCGTTGATATCCAAACTTCCCCATATCTGGTGATGTGCATTAGCATTACTTTTTACAATGAGACTCTTTTTTCCTGCAGTAGCGGCTTCAACCAGCAACTAATGGCTTGAATGCGGCATCTCTGAATCGTGTGCCATATATGGGGAAGCCAGAGACCCATTAATTTCAGGGCTGGCTATTACTGAATCTTCAGTGCTTGGCGACGGACAAAGAAACCCATTTAGATTACACTTTGGAAGAATACAGGCTCTCCCATTCTCTGTACCATTGAGAAGTTTAAATCCACGTATTCTTTGTTCACAAACCATTCCTCCACGCAAATTCTCAAATTCTTCTGCCATCAGAAGGACCTTCAGAGCCGCCGAGGTGACCTTACAATGGTAGAGATTTATCTGCAAAAAACAGACCATAGTCAGGGTTCAGATTTTCCACCAAAGTTGCGTTAGCCTAGTCTTCTGAGTCCCCCAGGAGTTCATCCCTACAAGATTCGTTCGGTCTTGTCACGATAAGTTCCCCTAAGCACTCATGGCAGTTGAGTAAGCAGTCGAACCACTTTTCCTCAGAACATTGGACACTTGCGGTGTGGACGATTCCTCCTTAGATGCTTCACAAGCTGCTGCTGTCGAATTAACTTTTGAGCTCCGTCCTTTTCCACAGGCGCACACCTTGAGCCCAATCCATACGGATGACTCACCCAAATATGGCTGGTCGGGACCGGTCTCGATGCCTTCCCCTCCTTTGATCATGGCAGCGAGATTTACACTCTCCTGCAATCCGCCAGACTTTAGTGGATTGCAGGAGAGTTACTCAGGCAAGTGTTCAGCAACAACTGCTGAGTCATCTTTTCCCTAACACCTCGCTTTTATACACCTTCAGTTTCTACTTGTTAAATCCGTAGGATACAGCTCCTTCGAACTTGTTGAGGTCTGCAAGACAGCCAGAGTTTAATACGAATACTGCATGTCTCCGGTCGCCATAAGGCTCATAAACTCTACGCATCTTCTAGTTGGTGGTGGTTGCTAACCTCTTAACATGTCCGCTTATGACGCCGATAACCTGAGTTCAAACCCCGGCGTGAACATCAAAAAATGTCAGTGGTTATTCCCTACTTATGGTGGCTACGTTTGTGAGGTATCCTGCCATGTTAAAACTTCTTCCGTTCGGACTCGGCATAAAAAAGAAGGCCCCATGCCGTTGAGCTTTAACTTTCATCGGACTGCACTCATTGATATTAGTTCATGGGAAAGTTAGTAGCAGTGGTTAAAAGGTTGGGATTACATTCCCTTAGTCTCGCAATTAGGGATTCAGGATCTGAGGCAATACTTGGTATCCAAGCGTGTGCCATTGAGAAGGAATATCTTTCTTCTTGACTAAATCCAGTGCTGCGCCTGGCCAGATCTCACCAATCTTTTTTAAGGGCTCAACAATACATTTCAATTGGGCGTTAACCGCAACTTGTTTGTATCGGCCCCTACACCCTGCATAGTCCCATAAATTGGAGAAGTCGCAGGCATTTCCGCTGAACATCGCAGTATACATTGACTCTCGCACTCCAATTGTTGGCAGGTATGTTGCCCTGTTCTTCTTCCTTATCGACAACTACCATTACCAAGCTGTCCTTAGCGATATTAGAAAAAAGTTCTAGGACACATATTACTATCGTTCGCCTTAGTTCTTTTTGGCATGGGATGCCCTTCAGGTGATCGCAGACTTTTGGCTGACTAGGGTGCCGTTTCCGAGTCAAGACGTGTTGTCTTTGGGGTAGCCTGTGCAATGATTTCCAAGCCCAATTAAGGGGGCCTCTCTCCCTAGGATCATTCGCACCAAGCTTCTCAACAAACCTGACAGCGAAAGGCCTTTTATTATTCCAACCTTCTAATAAGCGTTTGCTTTATAGTGACCTTAGTATTTCATTTAATGGCCTTTTTATTGCAAATCACTGCACCTTCGTACAGTACATCTCATTTGAAATCATCTACAGTGACTTTGAACTCTGATAGTCAAAACCACTAAAACTATGCCGGATTTTTTACTATTCACGGCATTTATGATTGAAAAAGTTTGGAGAAGCAGATATAAATGAAAGACTCATTGTACTTACCAATTTACCGCTATTCATATCTGAAATGACAATGGTGGAATCTTCACTGCCATTGATGGCCAATGTGTTATTCACACCAGCAGCAACACTTGTCACAACGGAAGTATTCGAGCTGCATGCCAAAAAAAAAGGTAGAGATATGAGAAAACGAATCACAATATCAATATTTGTTTTTTTTGAGTAAGCAAACGCAATCTGCACTTTAATCGAAATAAAAAAGAACCAATAGAGTGAAAAAAAAGCAAAAATGATGGCAAAAGCATAAAAAGAAAACTGAAAGCGAGCCGTTTAATGCAATTCCAATACTTACTTTATGTGCGTCTTCAATTCACGCGTTGTCACGTTCCAAACAATCACAGTACCATCCTCGGAGCCAGTTAATAGGAGATCTGATTGGGGAGCCACTAACAGGCACGTGACGGCCGCTGTGTGACCTGAAAATACACCCACATAGACATTCACATTGAGACATAAACACAATTAAAGTTAGAATAAAGAGAATATTTGTGATAACCCTGCAAACATTTTTCATAATTTTGGAAGAGCATTCGTAACCGGCGGTGAATAAAAAAAAAAAAACATCTGAAAGATGTTTAAGCAATTTTTCTTCCGTATGACCCTCCCCCTTTCCCTAATTTTCAGAAACGCCAGATCTCGGAGATGGGTGGAGCGATTAAAGCGAAATTTCGTGTGCTCTCATATAGTACCCTAGAAATAAAAATTTGGTATAAAAATTTCGGATGGGATACCTAGGGGGATGCCCCACCCTAAAACCTACCAAATATATATTTACACCAATTACGACAATATGGGACTCAAATGAAAGGTATTTAAGATAAGTAAACGTATCTGATATCCAATTGTCGGACCAAGTGCTAGGGGGACCACCCCAAGCACCCCTACATCGAACATATTTACCGACCATGGCAATATGGGACTCAAATGAAAGGTATTTGCGAGTAGAATACGAATCTGATATCCAAATGTGGGACCACGTTTCTGGGGGTCCACCCATTCCCCAAAACACCCTCCAAACAGGACTTATTTACTGACCATGGGAATATGGGGCTTAAATAAAAGGTATTTCAATGTATTGTAGAATACAAATCTGATATCCAAATATGGGCCAAGTGTATGGGGGGCGGCCTCTCACCAAAAACATTCCCCAAAGGGGACAAATTTACGACTATAGCCATATGGGGCTCAAATGAAAGGTCTTTGGGAGTAAAGCACGAATCTTATATCAATATTTGGGAAAAGTGTCTATGGGGCCAGCCCACCCCCCACAACACCTCCAAAATAGTAAGTATCTGCTGACTTTTGCAATATGAGGCTTAAATAAGAGGGTTTTTAGAGTGGAACATGAATCCGAGGCCAATTTTCAAGGCGAATTTTCAATGGCAAATCACTGAGTGGCCGCCCATCCCTCAAAACACCCCCAAGCCTTTCATGTTTGCCGACTATGGAAATATGCGGCTCAAATTAAAGTTATGTGGGAGTAGACCACGTATCTTATATTAACATTAGGGGTGGGTCTAGCGGACGTCCCACCACCATAACAACCCCCAAATAGGACGTATTTGCACACCAAGACAATTTGGGTCTTTAAGAGAGTGGAACTAAATATTCATAGTTTTTAGGGCCAATACCCCAAACCGGACATATTTGCTGACTTTTGCAATAAAGAGTTTAAATGAGATTAGAAAACTAATTTGATATCCAATTTTGAGGGCAATGGCAATATGGGGTTCAAATAAATGATATATAGATATATGAGAATAGAACACGTTGCTGATATATTTTCCGTGCTTAGTGTTTGGGGGACCACCCCAATCCCCAAAACACCCCTTAATCGGGTATATTTACCAACCATGTTAACGTGGAGCTTATGTGAAAGGTATTGGGGAGTAGAGAAAGAATTGATAACCAATATCCGAACCAATTTTCTTTGGGTCTACTGCTTTCCCAAAATACCCTACAAACAGCAATTTTTTAGTGACCAATGCAATATGGTGCTCAAATAAAGGTATTTGGGAGTAGAATACGAATTTCATATCCAAATGTAGAACCATGTATTTAGGGCATCACCCCTTTCCCAAAACACCAACAAAAGGAACAAATTTTTCGACCATGCCAAAATATGGCTCAAATGAAAGGTATTTGAGATTAGAAAACGAATTTGATAACCTATTTTGAGGCCATGTGTTTGGGGGACGCCTCATCCTGTAAACTGCTCTTAAGCCAATGACAATATGGGGTTTAAATAAATGGTATTTGAGAGAAGAGCACGATGCTGATATTTTTCAGGGCCAAGTATCTGGGGGACCACCTCTCCCCCGAAAACACCATTAAATCAGACATCATGAGAATATCGGGCTGAAATTAAGTGAACTTAAATTCATAGACCATTAACGATCATAGACCAATAAAGATCATCATCCATCCGTCTGTCCATCCGTCCGTCCGTCCATCCGTCCGTCCGTCCATCCGTCCGTCCGTCCATCCGTCCGTCCGTCCATCCGTCCGTCCGTCCATCCGTCCGTCCGTCCATCCGTCCGTCCGTCCATCCGTCCGTCCGTCCATCCGACCGTCCGTCCATCCGTCCGTCCATCCATCCGTCCGTCCTTCCATCCGTCTGTCCATCCGGCCGTTCGTCCATCCGTCCGTCGATCCATCCGTCCGTCCATCCGACCGTCCGTCCGTCCATCTGTCCGTCTAATAGTCCGTCCATCCGGCCGTCCATCTGTCCGTCCATCCGTCCGTCCATCCATCCGTCCGTCCATCCGTCCGTCTATTCATCCGTCCGTCCGTCTGTCTGTTGACATCACGATAGAGGACGACCGCGTAAAGCTAGCCTTTTGAAATTTTGCAAAGATACTTAATATCGATCTATATCGTCGGAGACTGCAAATGGGCCCTATAGGTTCAGATTTAGATATAGGTCCCATTTAAACCGATCTCCCGATTTGACTTCTTGATCACCTGGAAGCCGCAATTTTTATCTGATATGGCTGAAGTTTTGCATGTAGTGTTCCGTTATGATTTTCAACAACTGTGTTAGGTAAGGTCCAAATCGTTCTATAACCTGATATAGCTCCCATATAAACCGAACTCACGTTTTGACTTCCTGAGCCCCTGGGAGCCGCAATTTTTATCTGATATGGCTGAAATTTTGCATGTAATGTTCTATTATGACTCCCAACAACTGTGTTAGGTAAGGTTCAAATCGGTCTTTAGCCTGATATAGCTCCCATATAAACCGGTCGCCCAATTTGACTTCCTAAAACTTTACAAGCCGCAATTTTTGTCTGATTTGGCTGAAATTTTGCATGTTTTGTTTTGTTATGACTTCCAAGAACTGTGAAGTGTGAAGAAATGTAAACCGGTCCCCGACCATCCTTGTTCGGTTCCTAGAAGCTTCAATTTTTGTTGGTTTGACAGAAGTTTGGTATTTATTTGTATACATTTTTAGCAGAATCCATGGTGGTGGGTTCCCAAGGTTCAGTCCGGTCGAACTTGGCACGCTTTGACTTGTTTCAGATAAAACTCAACAATCCAAATCATGCATCAAAATGGAAATGGAAATCGTAAATCGCAAAATACGAAGCCAATCTCGGCCAAAATTTCAAAAAAAAAAAATAATTAAAAATCGGCCATCTCCGAAACCAGAGAGATGTTGTATAACTCAAGCAGCCTTTTTTGTTGATATTTTTGAGCACTATCCAGGAAAAAAGAATTTTGAAAATAGGACTACAAATAAAGATTCTGGTGCACGAAAATTTTTTTGGAAATGACGAGGTGGCCAATTTAACGGCTTTGCCAAGAGGCACCTGGTTCACCTAGGGCCTTGTAATTTTGTACATAATAACGATAACACCTCAGCTCTTACCACATCAAATTTTGAAGAGTTATGTGTGTAGCCGTTCTCAAATGGCGTGTTTTTTTATTCTATCCCAATGGGAGACGAGGAATCATCTACGACTCTTAGACGAGCTCGTCCTCTATTATATTTTTCTTTTAGAAGATTCGCAGAATATTATTAAGCAATTGAAAATGTTTGCAGGGTGTAGGGTTATACAACGCCTACGGAAAACGGAAACGGAACCCAATTAGGTACCATGTGTGCACATATTTGTAGGTGTGTTTGCATGTGTGGGTAATTTTATATTAAACGCCACCACAGAAAGAAACAACGAGCCTTCTTTAAGTTATTCTGGTTAGACAAACTGTTACTACTCCTTAATGATGAGGATGATAATCATATGGGAATGCATGAAAGGTGCTTGTCATCGCTCAGCCTGTTATTAGAAGCATTTCGAATGCTGTGGTAAATTCGTTTGAATAATGATCAAAATTGTATGGGTTGTGCGTGACACGTTTACCATAGCGCATTAAAAACGTCTCAGAATGATAATGTGTCGAAATTTATAACTTCAGAGGTATGAGGGTTTAGTTCTGTAAATTATTAAAGGGTAAAGAGCGATAAAAAAAGATAGATGGATACTTACGAACCGTACGACTACCCCAGGTGCGGGGCCAAAACACTTAGACAAGGGTGATAGAATTCGTTGCTCAGATTCTGGTGACATCCGAATTTGAAAATCAAAAGAGTGGTCAGCATAAGTGGAATTTATAGGTAGAACACTTTAGCATTGTTACTTATGCCATCGGTGAAGGAATTCGTTAAGTGGAGCAGACGTGTTTCATTCTACGTCATTTCACCCAAAGGGGAGTAAGTCGAGCTTATGACTATGAGAAGGAATATCACCAGAAATTGAAGGATTTCAATTGGTTACTGAAAAGAAATTGCCAGAAAACGGATGGATTTGATCACAGTACAGTACACTAGTGTTGCTCGCTAACCTCACGTCTATCGGGCCTACAGTTTATTGCTTGAAAATTTGCAGAGTCAAACTTAAATCCAAAAGGAAATGGCATATTGAATTTTAAGTTTGGCTACCATCAGCCAATTTCATGTTTTCATTTCGCTTCTTAAAAAATATCTTCATCTCGGAATAGGACTGCCCATTACGCAAAGAATGTTAAAGGCTTTCGGGAGTAAGCCCAAATGGACTCCAAAGACCAAACAGTTGCTGTGGTGGCATCGAACTTTAGTATGCCGTCCGCCCCTCCTATAGGTGTGGGTGCCTTGGCACCTGTAGTCGAGAGTAATGCTTCAAGTACACATCCAGTCATTAGACTAACAAATGAGGATGAGACGGATAAACCAAAAGGATAAGCAGTTCGTCCCCAGCCTTTAAATAAAGGTGGTGTTTCCGGTTCAGACAACGAGAGTGTCAATGAAACAGTCCTAGCAGCCAAATCGAGAGATGAGGTCTGCAGAATGACAGCAGTATTGAGAAAGGCTTCGGTAAGCTCAAAAGAAAGACAGAGAAAGGAGGATATGGCGGGACTCACGGAGACCGAAATCTTGGAATAATAGGGTTGATCGATATCTTAACAGAATTTGTGATAAAGGAAGCCGCAAGGAGCTTCCATCCATTTAAGTCCCACGGACCTGATGGAATATTCCCTGCGCTACTTCAGAAGGCCACCCCAGCGCAGAGGTTTCGAAGGATTCGAACACAGGCATTCAGCGTCATATGCGGACATGCTAAATGACGCTGAAGGCCTGGGTTCGAATCCTGGCGAGGCCATCAGAAAAAATTTTCAGCGGTGTTTTTCCCTCCTAATGCTTGGCAACATTTGTGAGGTGCTTTGCCATGTAAAACTTCTCTCTAAAAAGGTGTCGCACTGCGGCACGCCGTTCGGACTCGGCTATAAAAAGGAGGCCCCTTATCATTGAGCTTAAACTTGAATCGGACTGCACTCATATGCATTGTTATGTAAGAAGTTTCCCACGGTTCCTTAGTGGAATGTTCGTGGGCAAAATTTGCTGTGCTTTTCATTTGCTTACTTCAGAAGGAGGCGGACTCTCTGGCACCACATCTAGCCACTATTTTCACTGTGCGCCTAAAACTTGCATATACTCCGAAAGTCTGGTAGAAGGCAAGGGTTGTGTTTTTATCCTAGCCCGGGAAAAACACGTTATGCGATACCAAAGGCCTACAGACGAAAACACTCACCCATTTTCTTTGCATTTCTTTGAAATTTGGTAAGAATGGTAATCTTAGGTCCTCCAACACCAAACCAAATGTCGCTCAGATATAGAATCCTCATAAACCAGTGCCTCTATTTGGCTTCTTAATTTTACCAGGTTTGGTGAAAATTTGGTCCATTAAGAAAACTTATGTCATCCAACGACTACAAACACAATATGTCGCCCAGTTAGGTATATACATGTGCATATATATGGAGGTATGGTTCGTGGACTAAGAATTCCGGGATTTAAACTTCTAAAGGATACGGGGAATGAAAGACACAGAGCCTGTATAAGTCTCATTACTCACTGGCTTCCCTATATATGGCCACGATTCAGAGATGTCGCCTTCAAGCCTTAAGGAAGTGATACTAATGGACATCACCAGATATGGTGCACGGGATGGCTGTCAGCACCACACAGGCTGGAACATTGAGGTCCTATCTGTGTGGTGTTCATTGGTCACGAGAAGGTTAGCTGCGAGCTACCGGGCTTTCCACAGGTAGCGGATAGGGGAATGCTTCATACGAAATTAACTGCAACTGCAGTCGCAGAAAATCAGCAGTATCGAGCGGAGAATCTTAGTGAGAGGCTGGGCGGCACCGGCTCTTGTACAAATACTGAGTGCCTATAATGGTCGATATGACAAAGCGGCTTATTGGCGCCTTTATATAATCAATGTTCCGGCGGCGATCGACCATTTGGACTGAAACGAGCTTGCATACCTTCAGGAGCTGATGAGGATCGCCACCTTCACATGAAAATGTGGCTACAACAACAACAACCAGATATGGGGAAGTTCGGATGGCAACGAAAGGGTTGACTTTCTTATCGAATATATTATAAGTTGCACTCTAGGGATTTGTAATAATGGGGACCTTTATTACCAGGAACAGGCAGGAGGTACTAGATATTACCTTTGTATCGAAAGATAACATTGCAAGAATACGCGACTGGGAAGTATTGGATGACCACAGCTTCTGTGAACATCATTGTATTAGTTTTAGCCATGGAGAAAATACTGCAGAAGTGGTCTCTCGGCTAAACAGAAGAAAGGCGGATTGGGATAAATTTCGGCACAAATTCTGCACAACTATCCCTTCGAGATCGGAAAAGCAAGTGGAAGCTGCGGAGGATATAGACATAATGGTCAAGCGGATGACGAAGGCCCTGAATAACTGGTTTGTGTCAGAGCCTAGAGCCCAAACCCAAAAGCAAACAATGACTGCCATGGTGGACCCGGAAGGTCTAAGGAAGAGCTGCAGAAAACTCTTCAACAGAGCGAAAGCCACGAGGGCACCACCCGACTGGGACATCTATAAAGCTGAGATAAGAAACTACAAGGGAGAGAGCAAAAAAAGGCTCAGAACAAATCCTGGGTAAAATTCTGCAGCTCCGTGGAGGATACATCTGAGGCCTCTAGGCTAAGGAAAATTCTGTCCTCGAGACCGAGACAGAAGTTAGAGTATGTATGGACAATGTCCAGTGAGGAAACACGAGAACTACTCATTGATACACATTTCCTGGGGAAACTCTCCAACGTACAACGTGGCGTCAGAAGAGGTTGTCAGTGGTATGCATTCGTCGGAGGTAATTTTGGAAAGTTGTGTCTGATACGAAAAAAGTCGCCAGGCCCAGATGATGTATCACTGGTTAAATTACAAGATGTGTCTGATAGACTGGCTCCTTGGCTTAGGGAGATATACTCTGATTGTATCAGCATGTCATATATACCTGTGGGATGGAGGGACACAAAGGTCATTTTCGTTCCGAAAGCAGGAAAACCTTACCACAGCAAGGCGAAAGATTTTCGTCCTATCAGTCTGTCATCCTTTATTCCGAAAACTCTTGAGAGGTTGATAGAAAAGTATCTTAGGACAAAGATCCCTGGAGATTGCTTGTCTCGGCAGCAGCATGCACATAGTAAGGGCAAGTCCACTGAAACGGCTCTTTAAGACTTAGTCGGCTACATAGAGGGTTCTCTCGCTGTCAAGGAATATACAATGGTAGCATTTCTTGACATTTAAGGTGCTTTCAATAATGTAAAACCGACGTCAATCATGAAGAAGTTGGAGATTCTAGGCATCAACTTCACCATAAAAAAGTTGATGAATGACTTATTTACTAAAAGATGCAATACGACAGGCTTGGGATCTGTGGGTCTAAAGACATGGGTCAGCGGAGGAACACCTTAAGAAGTTGTGTTGTGTCTCCTCTACTTCGGAATATAGCCATTAACAATATATTATTGTCTCTGCAAGGAAAAGGTTTAAAAGTGGTAGCGTATGCTGATGACATGGCTATTGCGGTTAGGGGAAAATTTCCCAACACTCTAAGAGATATACTTCAGGAAGTTCTATGTGCAACAGCGAAATGAGCTAAGGAAAGTGGCCTAGGTGTAAATCCGGCAAGATCGAAGTAGTTCTTTCCAACAGGAAATACAAGTTACCTACAGTGGCACCTGTCTCCTTGGGAGGAGAGAATTTTTCATTTACTGAAAGCGCACAATACCTAGGTGTTTTGATGGACAGGACATTTAACTTCAAATTCATTATTTTGGGAAGAGCAGGAGAAGCAACTTTTGCCCCATACACCTGCAAGAGAGCCATTGGCAAAAGTTGGGAGTTTAGACCCAGCGACATGCATTGGGTTTATACAGCAGTTGTCGGACCTATTGTATAATGCTATATGGTTTTGTGGTCTGGTGGACGGCGTTTCAAAATCCACCTACTGTTCAATACTCAAGCGGATCCAATAGATGGCTTGTTTGTGCATAACAGCCGCACTATGGACGACACCATCTGATGCACTGAATTAAATGATACATCAAATGCCCCTGGGCATTGTGGCTAGATAAATTGATGAAACCACTGCCGTGAGGCTTATGGAGCTTTCACTTTGGTCATGTGGCGGCTACGGTCACTATTTTGTTTGGACAGGAAATTGAACTTCAAATCCAACATTTTGGGTACAGCAGGAAAGGCTACTTTTGCCCCATACATCTGCAAGAGAGTCATTGGCAATAGTTGGGGGTTTAGACCGCATGTCATGCATTGGGTATATACTGCTGTTATCAAACCCATAATGTTATATGGGGTTGTGGTCTAGTGGACGGCGTTTCAAAGTCCACCTACTGTTGAATACTCAAGCGGATCCAAAGGATGGCTTGTATCATAGCCACACTGAGGACGACAGCATCTGATGCACTGAATATAATGCTGTATCTAATGCCTCTGGACATTGTGGCTAGACAAATTGATGGGACCATTGCCGTGAGGTTAAGGGAGCTTTCTCTTTGGTCATGTGGCAGCTACATACATTGTGCTATCCTTGATACAATACTCGATGTTCCAGGCAGGGTGTAATACATAGTTTTTGGTTCACTGTACTGCACCACTAATCCTCATAGAACCGACGGGAACTACTACAATATATTCCGGGTAATAGAAGTTACATAGACTTCTATATGGATGCAAAATTCACTGAGCAAGATTAAGCCAAGTTATCAGGCGACATAACATTTATTTAATTTTTGGCAATACTTCGCATTGAAGATGTCAACTTGTTCTCTTTTTATACCCACCACCGTAGGATGGGGGTATATTCATTTTGTCATTCCGTTTGCAACACATCGAAATATCCATTTTCGACCCTATAAATTATATATATTCTTGATCAGCGGAAAAATCTAAGACGATCTAGCCATGTCTGTCTGTTGGAATCACGCTACAGTCTTTAAAAATACAGATATTGAGCAGAAATTTTGCACAGATTATTTTTTTGTCCATAAGCAGCTTAACTTCGAAGATGGGCTATATCAGACTATATCTTGATATAGCCCTCATATAGACCAATCCGCCGATTTAGGGTCTTAGGCCCATAAAAGCAAATTTATTGTCCGATTTTGCTGAAATTTGGGACGGTAAGTTGTGTTAGGCCCTTCGACATCCTTCTACAATTTGGCCCAGAGCGGTTCAGATTTGGATATAGCTGCTATATATGCCGATTCGCCGATTTAGGGTCTTAGGCCCATAAAAGCCACATTTAGTATCCGATTTTGCTGAAATTTGGAACAGTGAGTTGTGTTAGGCATTTCGACATATTTCTTTAAGTTGGCCCAGATCGGTCCAGATTTGGATATAGCTGTTATATATACCGATCCGCCGATTTAGGGTTTTGCGCCAATAAAAGCCACATTTATTATCCGATTTGCTGAAATTCGGGACAGTGAGTTGTGTTACGCCCTTCGACATCCTTCTTTAATTTGGCCCTGATCGGTTCAGATTTTGATATTGCTCCCATATCGACCGAACTCTAGATTTAAGGTTTTGGGCCCATAAAAGACGCATGTATTGTCTGATGTTGCCAAAATTAGGGACAGTGAGTTGTGTTGGGCCCATCGACATACTTCTGCAATTTCGCTCAGATCGGTCTAGATTTGTATATAGCTGCCATATAGACCGATCTCTCGATTTAAGGTTTTGGTGCCACAAAAGTCGCATTTATTGTCCGATTTCGCCCAAAATTTGGGACAGTGAGTAGTGTTAGGTTCTTCGACATTTTTCTGCAACTTGGTCCAAATCGGTCCAAATTGGATATAGTTGCTATATAGACCGATATCTCGATTTAAAGTCTTGGCCCCATAAAAGGCCCATTTATAATCCGATTTCACTGAAATTTGACATAGTGACTTATGTTAGACTTTTCGACATCCGTGTCGTATATGGTTCAGATCGGTTTGTTATACACTCCACCATAGGATGGGGGTATACTAATTTTGTCATTCTGTTTGTAACACCTCGAAATATGCGTTTAAGTCGATCTAGCTATGTCCGTCCGTGTGTCCGTACGTCCGTCTGTCTGACGAAAGCAAGCTAACTTTCGAAGGAGTAAAACTAGCCGCTTGAAATTTTGCACAAATACTTTTTATTGGTGTAGGTCGGTTGGTATTGTAAATGGGCGAAATCGGTCCATGTTTTGATATAGCTGCCATATAAACCGATCTGGGATCTTGACTTCTTGAGCCGCTAGAGGGCAAAATTCTTATCTGATTTGGATGAAATTTTGCATGAGATGTTTTATTATGACTTCCAACAACTGTGTTGAGTATGGTTCAAATCGGTCCATATCCTGGTATAGCTGCCATATAAACCGATCTGGGGTCTTGAATAAACCGATCTGGGTTCTTGACTTCTTGAGCCACTAGAGGGCTCAATTATTATTGTATCAGATTTGGCTAAAATTTTGCATGATGTGTTTTGTTATGGCTTTCAACAACTGCGCTAAGAAAAGTTGAAATCGGTCCATAACCTGATATAGCTGCCATATTAACCGATCTGGGGTCTTTACTTCTTGAGCCACTAGAGGGCTCAATTATTATTGTATCAGATTTGGCTGAAATTTTGCACGATGTGTTTTGTTATGGCTTTCAACAACTGTGCTAAGAAAAGTTGAAATCGGTCCATAACCTGATATAGCTGCCATATTAACCGATCTGGGGTCTTGACTTCTTGAGCCTCTACAGGGAGCATTTTCTATCCGATTTGGCTGAAATATTGCATGACGTGTTTTGTTATGACTACTGTATTAAGAATGGTTCAAATCGGTCCATAACCTGATATAGCTGCCATATAAAAAGATCTAGGGTCTTGACTTATTGAGCCACTAGAGGGCGCAATTATTATCCGATTTAGCTGAAATTGTCTAAAAAGAGATACCGCGCATACAACTCGATAAATGCGATCCGTGGTGGAAGTATATAAGATTCGGCCCGACCGAACTTAGCACGCTCTTACTTGCATGTTCTTATTTTTTTGAGAACCTGTCTGATTTAGCGGCTGTGAACATTCGTAAGTTGTTCGGTTTTTTTAAAGCGATCTGGATGGTTCAACGGTAGGGACTAGAAAGCATCTTCCTTCTCATGCTCCCGTGGTATCACAATGGACGAAAACGTCTAATAGAGTCTGATGGCAGACTGCCACATAAACCTAAGCTAGGTATATAAAGAAAAGTATCCCCATAAGGTGCTTCCCCCCGTTTGGGTTTCATAAGGCATCACAAGACTCAATCATTGTCTTATAGTGTTTCATTTCAATCAATCATATATAATTTGAGCCAATTAGTGTAAATTGTTTTCAAAATCCATGGTGCTGGGTTTCCAGTATTGGCCCTGGCTGAACTATTGGTTGCCCAAAAAGTAATTGCGGATTTTTCATATAGTCGGCGTTGACAAATTTTTTCACAGCTTGTGACTCTGTAATTGCATTCTTTCTTCTGTCAGTTATCAGCTGTTACTTTTAGCTTGCTTTAGAAAAAAAGTGTAAAAAGGTATATTTGATTAAAGTTCATTCTAAATTTTATTAAAAATCCATTTACTTTCTTTTAAAAAATCCGCAATTATTTTTTGGGCAACCCAATATTTGTTTGCCCTATAAACCAAATTAAAATTTTTCCTGCACACATGCATTTTTGACCTTGCCTTACCAAATTTCAATACAATCGTTCATAATTCACAATTACCTTTGAATGTATGCTCCAATGAGTTGCTCATTATGTGCCACAATTGCACATCGCCCGATTTGGTGGCCAATATTAAATGCTGCTTGCTGGGAGCCACACATATGTCCCGAATTGGTCCCGTACCCGACACGGTCATTGTGCGTATCTGCGAGGGCAATGGTGCTGGCAACCAACCAGTCAAGGGCACCAGCAAAGGCACCGTGTAGCCATCACACCAAGCGGTGGCCGAACGAACCGTCATGCTCAGCAAAGAGGTGTCGTTCTCATCGTGCTCACTGATGGGCCTTAACCAGGCAATTAGCTGCATTTATCAAAGGTCATCCAGCACAACAGGACGAAATGGAGAAGAATAAAAACCAAAAGGATAATGAGCGATTGACAAGCATTGGTAACTAATCAAACGAAACCAAAAGCCAAACGGTTATTTTTTTACACTCACCTGGGCACCCAATTGCATGGGGTCACGTGTCAGCACATCACTTGACTTGCGTATGGTGTAGTAGATGAGTTCGATGTCACGATCCAGTAAATAGCAGCGGACATGTTCAATTAGACATCTTAGGTAGCTAATGGAAACAGTTTGGACCTAATGGCGCCATGGCAAGTAACGAAAAGAAGAAGAAGAAAAAACAAAAGCAAACTGTAACAGGATATTTTGATATTTCTTAAAGAAAGTGACTACAATTTTCAAAGACATCCTTTGAATGTAGAAGACTTGCTCCTTAAATGAATGAGTGAATCACTATGCAAGTTGTTTTTTCATGCTTCACCAAGCATGCGAATTTGTTTCAATTTGTCCGTGTCATTGCATTTGCATGGCGACAATCGACCCCTCCTTTTGAATTGTCTGCCAGCTTTCTTTGTTCTTCCCAGTTCATCAGTGCTCAGTGCTTGTCGTCATTTGACATCCATTCCGGGCGTCAACCAATGTCTCTGTTGTTATAACCCTCACTTTTTTTCTTCCCATTTTTCTTTTATTTCCTAATTGTTAAGACAAATTTTATTGTCTGCATTCTCCACAGAGAAGTGCTATCCAAACCGTTTTCTTAGAACAATGGTGAAAGTGTCTGAAGATGGTCTTCGACCTCGTTTTACTTGAAATGCAAATATTGAATTGTTCCAAGTGATTCCTTCTGCGATACGGAGAACTTCATGGAAGGATGTTGAAAAACACCAAACCTCCACACCACCAAGACAGAGTGGGTTCTGAGTAGATGCAATTCTATTAACATAAAAAGCAGAACAATTGTTTGCCAGAAATCAGAGGGAAATTCCGAGTAATGACAGAATTACCGTTAAAGGAAGCAATGGTATAGAATTCCTTGGCTGTTGGCCAATATGAAGACCTCTTCTATATGGCACAAATGATGTTTTCTTAATTGTTCGACTAAAATTAAATTTAGTCGAAGTCGATGGCCGTCTCAGACGCTCCATGTCCAAAGTTGGAAACGCCACCGCAGTCACCTGGTGGGTTACATTTGTCAAGAACCAAAAACCTTAGCCGCAAAAGACTACTTGCTTATGACGATTAAAAAGAGAGAACAAATAAAATCGCGTTCGGACGGGTCGAATCTTATATACCCTCCACCATGGATCACATTTGTCAAGTTCCATTTCCACATCTGTGCAAGCGCATAGCTTTCTGTGCAGGCAGACGGACATGGCTATATCTACTTGAAAAGTCATGGCGACCAAGAAAATATGCACTTTATGGGGCCTTAGACCAATATTTCGGTGCGTTACAAACGGAGTGGCAAAAGCAGTATACCCCCTCCCTATGGTGGATGGTATAAAAAGAGGTCTGGGTGTAATTGTCACTGTGACATACGTTAGGTTTAATTGAACATTGGGTGCGGTTATTAATCCGCCCTATGCAACAATGGGCACACACCTAAGCCAGTAATCGGCTTGTTGTGCGCTCTTGATCTAAAAAATAACCGCTAAAAAGAAAAGCCAAGTCAGGAATTCAGTGCTACTTACAAAATCTCTAATGGTTTTCCTTACCACGTCTCTGAATTAGTTCATGTCTGTTATTGTGTCCCCACCTTAGTGCCGGTGTCTGTATGCCCTGAAAGACGGGCAATGACATTGGAAATTCTCCAACGTCTCATCATCTTCCCCGCATGCCTTAGACATTCTATCACTTGCCTCACCGATTTGGCATAAGAGCTCGTAGTCCTATATGCCACTTTATGATTCCAAAAGCTATACTTAACTCCTTCTTACATCCTTTCAGTAATAGCTTCCCACGATGCGGATCTCCCCATAGGATTTTCGTTGTTCTACCGATCGTTTCACTGTTCCACATACGCGTTCGTCGCCCACGCCCTTAACTCGGACTGAGTCGACCCGGAAGGTTTCGCGTTAATTAAGTTTATTGACGGCAGTCCTCTAGCCTTTACAGCCAAATCGTCAGCTATTACATTACCCCTTACTCCGCTATGGTCCGACAGCCATCGTGTCAACCTCAGTGATTGAGTAAATCTCCTTCTTACACACCAAGACTCTTCGCGGCCTTACCGTCCCGGTTGTAATTGCCCTTATGGCCAGTTCTTCTTACTTCCTTTCAGTAATAGCTTCCTCTTCCCACGATGCGGATCTCCACATAGGATTTTCGTCGTTCTGCCGATCGTTTCACTGCTCCACAGTGTTACATACGCGTTCGTCTCCCACGCCTTTAACTCGGACTGCGTCAACCCCAAAGGTTTCGCGTTAACCAAGTCCTCTGGCCTCTACTGCCAACTCGTCTGCTGTTTCATTACCCCTTACCACCAAGCAATGCAGATCGTGACATTCTCAGCGCTGGAGTAAATCTCCTTCTTATACTCCAAGACTCTTCGCGACCTTACCGTCCTGGTTGTTATTGCCCTTTACTTGCTGTTTACTTAATGTTAAGATGTTCACGCTCGACATCCACGCTCTAACACCACACCCCCTCACGCATTCCATGACCGCCTGGATCTCCGCTTGCACAACGGTATCATGGTCAGCCAGTCGAAAACACATTTCAGTCTGGGGATTCTCTATGTAGATCCCCAGACCCACTCTGTCCTTTAGTTTTGATCCATCTGTTTCATCTGGCATGACATTTCAGATGGCAGTACCAGAGTTCCGTCAATCCAAGTCTGTGGAGCAGCAGTACCTCGACCACAAGTGTCGTCTCAGGTATCCGATCCTGTTCCTTTTCTTTCAGATTTAATATCTTCGTCTCGACTATACCGCCATAGTGTGATCTGCTCCTATCCTCTATTCATTCTCCCATCGCTTTAAGTCCCATAGCCGCAGTGGCTGCCTCTCACTTAATCTGTATATCCATGGGTCGGATATATAGAATAGTCTCCAGTGCCCTATTGGTCGTGGTCCTCATTGCTAGACAACATGTTCTCCGAAGCTGTTTCATTATCCTTTCGTGGCACTTTTTCCCTATCGTAGTCCACCAAACTATTAAGACGTACATATGTCAGAATTGGTCTAATTACGCTCCTGCAGAGCTTGTAAATTTTCCTCGCTCCTGCAGAGCTAGTAAATTATCCCTCTCGAGCTTACGGGTCGTAGGCTTGATTTCTCTTCGGGAGATCTGATTCTCTTTCCAGCGACAGTAGAAGAGGAATGAGAGTTCAATCCTTCCCAGCATCCTCAAATTTTGCCCGATTGCGCTGACGGGACAAAATCCTCATTCTCTTTCGTCATGCTCCGGATTGCTTTTTCGATCTTCGCTCTACCTCACTACTACCGTCATCCCGCTAACCTCATCTGTTTTATTGGTATTGTCCCTTTCTGTATCTGAATCGGAAACACCACCTTTACTTAAAGGCTGAGGATGAACTGCGCATCGCTCTGGTTCATCCGTCTCTTCTTCATTCTTTAGTTCGACCACTCGTTGTGTGCTTGAAGTATTACTTTCGACTACAGGTGCCCTAGTGGACGTGCTCCTTTTCGCCCATGCCAAGACAAAATGTTCACTGAACCTGCTATATTTTCCTTACGTGTTTTTTTTCTCCATCACAGGCCACTAAATTGCTGAGATCGGTCCTAAGTCTTTGAGCTTGTCAGACATCGATATCGTTCTATTGCAGAAACGTAGTGCGTTAAATTGGTTCACATTCGTCTTCTTGAGAACAGGTAGATTTCAGTCCTCCCTGGGTTAATATTGAGACCCCTGGGTCTCGCCCAGTCATATGCCATATGCAAGACCCTTTCGGCTCTTCTGCATAGCCGGTTCGAATCCTTACCCCTTAGAAGTATTATAACATCGTCTGCGTAGCAGACGGGTTCAAATCCTCCTCAGTCAGCATCGGTAATAAATGATTATGGTCACCCATATGAGTGGCGATAAAATGGTCTCATGTTGCGTGTCCTGTTCCAACTTCTCCCTTATATTTATGTTATGGGACCACCTGATACTTAGTATGTGAGTTATTATGGTCTCTAAGTACCCGGACCACCCGCTATTGGTCAGAGGGTGCATCAGTGTTTGGGTCCGCACTTCGTTAAATGTGCCCTCGATGTTAATGCATACAGCCAAAGTTTACAACAAGAAGAATTCTTTTTGAATTCGAATGTGTTTTCCAACGATTCAAATTGCAAATTTGCTCCAAAATATTCCAAAAAGATCACCTTTTTATAGCCGAGTCCGAACGGGGAGATGTTTATTACATTGAGGAGAAGTTTTTTACATGGCATAGTACCTGACCACTTATCAGCTCCAGACAGTATTTTCGTAGCTCAGTCTTATAGACGTCACAGTCGTGTGGTGCCCTTGGGGCTTTAAACCCAATTGGAGAGTTTCCTGCAACTTTTCCCTAAGCCATCCAGTCTTGGGGTCCACCAGACAAAGTGAAACGATGAGCTTTACTTTTAAATAAAAGGATAACAAAAGTTTGCAACGATGACTGTTCTCGTTGCTTGGATTAACAAAGACGGCATTTTAAATTCATCACACCATCGGAATACTTATTTTGGATTTTTCTTTGAACGTCACTTTGCAATAGCGAAAAGTTGTTGTGGCCTTAATTTCCTCGAAACGAAGATAAACAGAAACACATAACCCAGTTTCAAACTTGAGCTTTTCCACCGAGGCCGTTTGTTGAGTCCTTTATGACATGACATTGTTTTGCCATTTCTGGAGGATATGGCCCGGCACGCATTGTCATCTCTTGGGGAATACAAATTTGCATTGCATTGACATTGTTGACAGTGGCGTTATTGCAATTAATGTGGCATTTGCTGCCATTGTTGCTGTTGCTACTTTAGGATGATCTGTGGCTGCTGCAACTGTAAGATGCTCTGTGGCTGCCGCCTGAAGTTTATTGGATTTGTTTGGATGAAAAATATTTTGCATGATGTTGATCCTTTTGGACTCCTTTGCAGTGAAACATAAATAAGGAAAAGGGCTTTAAGTTTAGCTGGGCCGAAGTTTTGATACCCGCCACCTCGAAAACAAACAATAACCAAATTTCGTCAAAATACATTGGAAATTGCACTATTTGTGGACTTTCTACGAAAGCAGAAGGACATGAAAAGATGTGAGGGTGAGCGAATTGAGTACAGGAGTCAGAATGAAGTCTGGAAATTCTACCAAAGAATTAAACATCAAACCGATGGCTTTGGTGGAGGCACATCCTCCTGCAGAGACAAGGGAAGAAATCTGGTAACTGATACGGATAGTATGCTGAAGTTATGGAAGAAACAGAAAGAACATTTTACACAGCTGTAAGTGTCCGACGATGGCCGTGAAAAGAAAACCGCAGAACCTATCCCTGATGATGGAATGTTTACCACCTACTCAGAATATGGTCCAAGTAGCAGTGACCCGACTAAAGAACAACAAGGCAGCAGGAGCCGACGGGTTACCCGCTGAAATATTTAAGACCGGAGGCGACACACAGATAAGGCGTATGCATCAGCTTACCTGCGCAATCTGGCTAGAAGAACGCATACCCGAAGTCTGGAACCTCAGCATACTATTGTATGTCACGTACACAAGAAAGGAGACAAGACGGAATGTGCCAACTACAGAGGAATAAGTCTGCCCCCCATCGCATACAAGATACTCTGGAGCGTACTGTGTGCAAGATTAAAACCTAAAGTCAATGAGATAATTGGGCCCTATCAATGCGGCTTTAAACCTGGAAGGACCTAAAGAAGCTCCAGCAAAGGAGTCTTTTGAAGGCAAACACGGTGGTACACGCAAACCGGGAAGACCAAAAGCTCGATAGAAAGATCAAGTGGTGGGAGTCACCTCGAAACTTGGTGTCAGAGATTTAACAATGAGCGCAATGAAGCGCTTGGAACGCTATTCAACGTTCGGCTAGTGGAACAAATAATCCGTCATAGCCAATTAAAGTAAAGTAACCACTGCTAAAAATTTTTCTGATGTGTCGCCAGGACTCGAACCCAGGCATTCAGCGTCATAGGTGGAAATTCTAACCTCTGCGCTACGGAGGCTTCCAGAACAAGATGAATGCACGATAGTCAAATATTGCAGATCACAATTAAACGCCACTTTGTCACTTACATTGTTTTGGCTGTAATGTGTGGATATATTACCCTATATCCTATTATATGGCTAACAAGATACTTAAATACTCGTATATCTCGAAGTTTTTGAGAATCATTTTAAAGAAATTCCTGCATAAATTGGCGTTTGTGTGAATTTACAACACTCTACCTCGCCAACTTGCACCTGTGACTCACAATTAACCTTAACTATTCTGCAACTAGGTTATGGATGTAACGATACAATTAAGTTCAGTTGCTACCTTACAAAGTAACTTGCAGAGGATGTTAATAAAGTTTGTGTGTGTTTGTTGGGGGGAAAAAAATATAAGTCAAAGTGCAGCAGCAGCAGTTACAGCAAGGTTTTCTTTTGGGTATCAGTTTGTAGCAGGCAGTCATATTACACTACATTGTTGTGCATAAACAAGTGAATAATTTCTCATTACCAAGATTCCCTTGGAAGCCATTTGTTGTTAATGTTTTCAGTTCGTTCGCTAGTTTTTCATGGCTACTTTGTATTTATATACCCCATAGATGCGTTTTTATAACCACCACCGAAGGATAGAGGTATATTCATTTTGTCACTGCGTTTGCAATATATCAAAATATACTTTTCCGACAAGTAGTAGTTCTTTTCAGCAGGATATACAAGTCGCCTACAGTGGAACCTATCTTCTTGGGCGGAGAGAATGTTCCACTTACAGAAAAAATACCTAAGTGTTTTGTTGGAGAGGAAACTGAACTTCAAATCCAACATTTTGGAAAGGGCAAGAAAGGCAACTCTTGCCCTATACACCTGTAAGGGAGCCATTGACAAAAGTTGGAGGTTTAGACAGCGTGTCGTGCATTGGGTATATACTGCAGTTGTAAGACCTATAATGCTATATGGTGTTGTGGTATGGTGGACGGCGTTTCGTCCACCTACTGCTCAATACATAAGCGCATCTAAAGGATGGCTTGTTTGTGCATCACAGCCGCACTGAGGACGACCTGTTCTAGGTGCCGGTCACAGAGATATCGGCGGATGAGCTTGCGAGACTAGGAACTACCCTACACATTACAGGGATACTGGAATCTGTGGGTATGACTCTGGAGACATGTAAGCTAAGTTTTCAGGATAAGGCCCGAAAGACAAAGAATGATAGATGATCACAAAGAGGGGGCTGACTATGGCGACATGTAAGCTAAGTTTTCAGGTCAAGGCCCGAAGGGCAACGAATGATAGATGGTCACAAAGAGGGGGCTGTGAGCATTCCAAAACTATGTGGCCTAATCTTGACTTGAAGAGGTCTACTGCTTTGCTCTCATTGACTAGAACATACGTCTCAGCCATGGTGTCCGTCCTGACAGGTCACTGCCTAATCGGAAAACATGCTGACAGACTGAAGGTTGCCAGCAACGACTTTTGCAGAAGCTGTGGGGAAGTAGAAGAGACACCTTCTGTGTGTGTATTCCGCACTAGCAGTCAAAAGGAGTTCCACTATAGGCTCTCATTTCTTTGAGAACCTGTCTGATTTAGCGGATGTGAACATTCGCAAGTTATTGGGCTTTTTAAAGCAATCTGGAGGGTTCAACGGTAGGAACTAGAAGACATCATCCTTCTTCTTTTGCTGTAGTATCACAATGGACGAAAACGTCTAAGTGAGTCTGATGGCAGACTGCCACCAAACCAAATCTATTACAGCAAATAACAGATCTAAAACGATTTCAAAAATGGCTGAAGTTAAGTTTTTTTCTTCTCCAGTAAAGAAACAAAAATGTAGTTAACATTTTTATTTATTCTGGAAGACAAATGTCTGGTGCATCTCCCCTCAAAATTACGGACGTTTGATGGCATACGACTGGGCCAGACCTAGGGGTCACAATGTTAACTCATGCAAAATGAAATATACCTGATTACGTGGAAACCGGAGATGGGCCAATTTGACATACCGTGAAGGTTTTCAGATGTTGGGCACTCTGTAGACGTGCCTACTGGCGCTACAGGAGTGTGATAAGACCAATATTTATTTACGCTTCAGTAGTTTGGTGGTGAAGCAGCGACTGAATAGGAAACTTGAAAGGAATAGAAGAAGTTTAGGATCGGATACCTGAGACAACACTTGAGGTTGAGTGCGAGGCACTGCTGCCCATGGCACAGCCTTGGATTGACAGTACTTTGGTATTGCCATCTGGAAGATCATGCTGCACAGTTGCATTAAAGCTAGAGTGCAAAGTAGGCCTGGGGGTCTACAATGATAACCCAGAGACTGAGATAGGTTTTTGACTGCCTGACCATAATACGGTCCTGCAGGCTGACATCCAGGCGATCACCGCATGTGTGAGATGGTGTAGTGTTAATACGAGGATGTCGAGTGTGAAAATCGTTACGGATCGTAAGCTGGCAATTAGAGTAAACAGGTCGGTAAAGTCACCTACAGATTAACGCCTTTTTTTAAGGATGACACGATCCGCATCGTTTGGGTGCCGAGCGGAGTAAGGGGGAATAAGACAGAAGATGATTTGAAAGTGATGACTAGAGGTCTGCCGTCTATAAACGTGGTCAATCTGAAGACTTTCGGGTCGACTCAGTCCGAGTAAAGCGCTAGGGGACGAACGTTCATGTTACACAGAGGAATAGCGAAACGGTCGGTAGGACGACGACAGTCCTGTGGAGAGATCCTGACCATAAGAAGACGAGACTATTACTGCAAGCAAGTAAGAAGGAGGTCAGTATAGCTCTCGGTATCATAACGGGACACATAGGACTTCAAGCTCACCTACACAAAATCGGTGCATCATGTGATAATATCCGTAGGTCATGTGGAGAAGAAGATGAGATGTTGCACAGTGGGTGAAAAGTTAAAATAGCTAGTAAAATATATGCCGTGTGGGAACGAGTAGTGGGATGTTTGAGCTCTATCCAGCAGAGAAAGAGTTTGGAAATCGGACCTCAAATGAAAATTTGACAGCCCGAACAATTTTTCGAAATGGAAGGTGACCCACTTATCAGAAGGCGCCCGTTCAACAAAGGGCCTTGAAATTTTGAACACAATCTCTGTAACACCACTGCTCTCACAATTCCAACTTTCAAAACATATCTTTATCCGTTCTTTTTTACTATGAATATGCAATGTGATGTCCGTTGGTCAAAACATGTATTCGAAGTGTCGAAAGAAGCATTCAAGTGTTTGGGCTTTCTTAAGCGGTTTAAGAAATATTTTATTCCCGCTGATCTTCTTAATATCTACACAATGCACATCAGGCCGAAGATGGAATATATTGGGTTGCCCAAAAAGTAACTGCGGATTTTTCATATAGTCGGCGTTGACAAATTTTTTCACAGTTTGTGACTCTGTAATTGCATTCTTTCTTCTGTCAGTTATCAGCTGTTTTAGCTTGCTTTAGAAAAAAAGTGTAAAAAAAGTATATTTGATTAAAGTTCATTCTAAGTTTTATTAAAAATGCATAATTTTCTTTTAAAAAATCCGCAATTACTTTTTGGGCAACCCAATATCTCGCATATATGGGCCGGAGCTCCAGTAATCCTTGGAGCTGCTTGACCGGGCGTTGGTGTTGATTGGAGATGGTATGGTATCCAACTCTATTGTTTCCCTTGAACATCGTCGAAATGTAGGTTGTATGGTGCTGTTCTATCGACTCTTCCACGGGGTGTGTTCTTCGGAAATCAGTCTTCTGATTCCTGACTTGAGGTTGTTTGTCAGAAATATACGATTTTCTAGAAGCGCGCACTGGTTTGTAATCGATTGGCCAGCTGATTCGACTATGCACTACCGAGAGAATTCTTTTTTCGCAAGGACGGTTCGTATGTGGAATCGACTTCTGGCGGATGTTTTTGCGCTACTTACGACATGCAGAAATTCAAAGCAATTGTTAATAAACATTACTTCTTATTTCCCCCCTCCTATCCTTAACTATCCCCTCCAACGGAATGCACTGCATATTTAAAGGACATCCCCAGCGTGTTGGTTGATTGAAAAAAAAAAGTTTTTTTTTATCTTCTCCCACTGTTCTTTAGAGCATTTCCTATGTCATTGCTTTCTCGACTAACAGATAACGGCACGTAGGTGGGGACAGAACACCGGATATAATTGATAACAATTAGGGATTTTGTAAGTAGCACGGAATTCCTAACTTAAAATTTTCTTTTTCGAGGTTTTTAGACCGCGCAACAAGCCAATTACTGGCTTGGGTGTATGTCCATAGTTGCATGGGGCGGTTAAATATTCACACCCTCTTTTCAACCTAAGCTAACCTAGACCTCCCGATACTCTTGCTGAATATAGTCTAGATCGTAGTATATTTGGATATAGGTACCATATATACCGATCTCGTTTTTGAGTCCATAGAAGGCGCATTTACTACGCGATTTCACTGAAATTTAGTACAGTGGGTTGCGACGATTTGAAGAATGCATAACAAATAAGGCGTTATTCTTAACCATATTCAATGTAAAAAGTTTTGTAAAGATAGAGTCAAAAATGAGAAGACTTTTACCCCCTCCAAAAATCCATTGCTGCCTTAGGGTGGATTAATCCTAACGGGCAGGGTATGAGCGTAGTACTCTCTTGTCAATTTGAGAAAATTTTGCTTAAAGTATTCACAGTTTTAGGTTTCTTTTTTTCTTGAAAATCTTAACTACTTACCGCTGCCAGTAGAAAATCGAAATTGCACACAGCAATTTGTTTGAATTTGTCCATATCATCGGAACGCATCAGATGATGCCAACTCTCCTCCACATGACGCATGCTGTAGGAAACATCCGCTGCCATGGGATTGTAGAATGTTGAGGTGTCATCGTTGGGATGGGCTGATGATTTACGACCGGCGGATGAATTGTCCTTATCCTTAATTGTTGTTTGACTTATCACCGATTGTTTATCATCACTATCGTCACGATCGGTGCTGTCATCATCGTCGTCTTCGGCATCCTCGTTGTCGGCGGGAAAGAAAATATTGGCTATGGCAAGGTGCATGGAGCGTGTAGAGTCAGCATCCAGGTAACGACGACGTGTCAGCTCTTTGCAATAGGGATATCGCCAGTGTATAAGTACTTTGGCCGACATGATTTTATCGCGAAGCAGGAAACCTGAAATAAGTTGAAAGAAAATTGTGGAACATAAAAATTAAGTCAAAACAAGTAAAAGCGTATTAAGTTCGGCCGGGCCGAATCTTATATACCCTCCACCATGGAGCGCATTTGTCCAGTTCTTTGCATGGTTTTCTTTATAGGCAGAAACTAAACAAGTAGAAAGGTATTAAGTTACTCGTGAGATCGCTATATATATGGCGGCTATATCCAAATATAGACCGATGGGAGCCATATTGAACGTGAATGTTGAAATGACTAGCACAGCTCACTGTGTCACATTTCAGTTAAATCGGGTAATAAACGCTGCTTTAATGGTCCAAGGACTAAAATCGGGAGATCGGTATATATGGCAGCTATTGTATATCCAGGTATAGACTTAACTGAATCATAAAGATCACAGATGTCGAAAAGCTTTACATAAGGAACCCTGCAAAATTTCAGTGAAATCGGATAATAACTACGCCTTTTATAGGCTCAAGACCTTAGATCGGAAGATCGGACTATATGGCAGCTATATCGAAGTATACACCATATTACACGCGGATGTTGGAGTGTTTAATACAGCTTACTCTGCCAAATTTCGGTGAAATCGAGTACTAAATGTTCCTTTTATGGACCTAAGACCTTAAACCGGGGGATCGGTTGTATGGCAGCTATATCTAAATACAGAACGATCTGAGTCATATAGGGGACGGATATCGATAAGCCTAACATAGGTCATTTCGTCAAATTTCAACGAAATTGGGTACTAAATTCGCCTTTTATTGGCCCAAGACCCTTAATCGGGGGATCAGTCTATATGGGAGCTACATCCAAGTATAGCTCGATCTTGACGATACACAGTGCGAATGTTGAAATTCAAATTATAAGAAATCCGATAATAAATGTGGCTTTAATGGGTTTAAGACCTTAAATCGGCAAATCGGTCTATATGGGGGCTATATCAAGATATAGTCCTAAGTAGCCCATCTTCAAACTTAACCTGTCTATGGACAAAAAAAAAAAAGATTCTGTGCAAAGTTTCAGCCAAGTATCTACATGTTTAAAGCCGTAGCGTGATTGACAGATAGACATTCGGAAGGAAAGACGGACGGACGGACATGGCTAGATCGTCTTAGATTTTTACGACGATCAAGAATATATATACTTTATAGGGTCGGAAATGGATGTTTCTATGTGTTGCAAACGGAATGACAGACGAACAGAGGGATGGGCAGACAGACGGACTTGGCTAATAATGTCAAGACAACCAAGATTATATATACATTTATTATTTTGGTGAGTTACAAACAAAATGACGATGTAAGTATGGTGGAGGGTATAAAAACTAGGTTAGGTTAGATTTAAAAGAGGGTGCAGATATTAATCCGCCCCATGACACTATGGACATACACCTAAGCCAGTAATTGGCTTGCTGTGCGCTCTAAAAATTATAAAGTAACCTCTAAAAAGAAAATTTTAAGTTATCCCTCCACAGATCGTTCTGTATTTAGATATAGCTGTCATACAACCGATCTCCCGATTTACGGTCTTGGGCCCATAAAAGGAACTTTTACTACCCGATTTCGCTGAATCTTGGCACAGCAAGCTGCTACCGTGCTACTTACAAAATCCTTAATTGATTTCAATACCACTCCCCTAAGTTGGTTCATGCCTGATATTGTGTCTCCACCTAAGTGCCGGGCAATGACAAAGGAAATGCTCCAACGTCTCATCATTATCCCCGCATGCCCTACACATGCTATCACTTGCCACACCGATTTTACATTAGTGAGCTCGTAGTCCTATGTGTCCCGTTATGTTACCAATAGCAATACTGACCTCCTTCTTGCTTCATTTCAGTAATAGCCTCGTCTTTTCACGATCTGGATCCCCCCATAGGATTTTCGAAGTCCTACCAACCGCTTCGCTTTTCCACAATGTTGCATGGGCATTCGTTGCCCACTCCCTTAACTCGGACTGTGTCGACCCGAAAGGTTTCGGGTTAACCAAGTTTATTGACGGCAGTCCTTTGGCCTTCACCGCCAAATCGTCTGCCCTTTCATTTCCCCGGCACCCAAACGATGCGGATTTTCCCATCCTCAGAGAAAGCGTTAATCTCCTTCTTACACTGCAAGACTGTTCGTGACCTTACCGTCCTGGTTATTATTGCCCTTGTGGCAATGTTACTATCGGTAAAGATGTTCAGACTCGACGTCCTCGCGTTAGCACCACACCACTTCACTCATTCCGTGATGGCCCGGATCTCCGCTTGCAGGATAGTATTATGGTCAGGCAGTCTAAAATAGATCTCAGTCCCTGGATTTTCAATGTAAACCCCCAGACCCACTCTGTCCTCTAGCTTTGATCCATCCGTGTAACATGATCTTCTAGATGGCAATACTAGGGTTCCGTCAATCCGCGACTGTGCCGATGGCAGCAGTGCGGCGCACTCGACTTCAAGATTCATCTCAGGTATCCGATCGGAAACCTCTCCATTTACTTCCAGGTTTCCTATCATCGTCTCGATTATACCGCGATGGTATGAGCTGTTCCCATCCTCAATTCATTCTCCCATCGGCTTAAGTCCATAGCCGTAGTGGCTGCCTCACACTTAATATGTATGTCAATAGGTCGAATATCTAGAATAGTCTCCAGTGCCTTAGTGGGCGTGGTCCTCATCGCTCCACGTATGCCAAGACAACATGTTCTCTGAACCTGTTGTCTGGTCCTTATATTGCACTTTTTCTCCATAGCAGTCCACCAAACTACTGAGGCGTAAGTATGTATTGGTCTAATCACGCTCCTGTAGAGCACGTGGACTATCCTAGGATTCCGGCCCCATTTCGAGCCTACGCCCCGTCTACATAGTGCCCACCATCTGTGAGCCTTCTCATTACGCTCCTGAATGTGACACTTCCAATTCAGTTTCCTGTCCAAGATCACATCTAAGTATATGACCTTGTTAGACATCGAAATCGTCTTATTGAGGAAACTTGGTGCGTTAAATTCGCCCATCTTCGTCTTCCTCGTGAACAGGCATATTTTAGTCTTCTCGGGGTTAACATCGAGGCCTCTGGATCTAGCCCACTCGTACGCCATATGCAAGACTCTTTCGGCTCTTTTGCATAGCTCGTTCGGATCGTTACCCCCAAGAAGTAGTATAACATCGTCTACGTAGCAGACGGGTTCAAATCCCTCCTCAGTCAGCATCCGTAATAGGCCATTTATGGTGGTCACCCATAGGAGTGGCGATGAAGAGCCCCCCTGTGCCACTTTCTCCCTTATATTTATGACATTGGACACACAATTTATCCACCTGTTCCTTAGCGTATGGTTTATCGGCTCTCTAAGGAGGTATTTGTGAGGTACTTTGCCATGGAAAATCGTCTCCCCAAAGAAGTGTCGCGCTGCGGCATGCCGTTCGGGCTCGGCTATAAAAAGAAGGCCCCTTATATGAGCTTAAACTTGAATTGGATAGCACTCATATGTGAGAAGTTTGGCTCCGTCCTTAACGGAATGTTCATGGACAAATTTGCATTAAGTGTCCCTCAACATTAATGCCGAAAATGGTTTAGATCTGCTAATATTTGGACATGGGTACCATATATCGATCTTCTAATTTGTGGTCTTGGGGCCATAAAAGTCGCATTTATCACCTAATTGCCCTGAAATTTGACACATTGAGTTGATTTTGCTAACCTTAACATCCGTACCAAACATGGTTTACATCGGACATTATCTTGATACAATGTAGACCGATCTCCCGATTTAAATTCTAAAACCCATGGAAGCCGCAATTATGCCCAATTTCGGTGAAATTTAGCACAGTGAGTCATCTTAGAACCCTAGAAGTCCGTATCGAAAATGGTTTAGGTCAGAAAATTTGTTGATAAAGCCCCCATATACATGGATCTATCTATGTAAAGTCTATGGACAATAGAAATCGCAATTATTACCAGTTTTCGATGAAATTTGGCCTTTCGTTGTCCGTGCAGAGTATGGTTCAGATCAGACCACATTTGGATATAGCTGTCACGGTCTTTCAACCATTATTCATTACCCGATTTTGCTGAACTTTGGAACAGTGAGTTGTGTTAAATTCTCGACGTTCTTGATAGGCTTGACTTAGATCAGACCATAATTCTGCTACGGTTTCATAAAAGGTTCACTTCTATCGGATTTTTTTGAAATGTGGCTTATGTTCAGCGGCGAAGCTCAATGGGTACGCAAGTAAGCATTAGTGTCGATTTTGGAGCGAAGATCAGCCAGAATCATTGCAAGAGCTACCAATGCATCCAGAAAAGTTACAGTTTGGTGCGGCTTATGGGCTGGTGGCATCATTGGACCGTACTTCTTCAAAGATGATGCGAATCGTAACGTAACTGTGAATGGTGATGGGTATCCAAAATTCACAGACGAATTTAATGCGAACGGACGGACATACAGACATTGCGACATGACTGAGTCAAATTCGAACTTTGATTCGATCAAGATTATATATATTAGCAACGGTGGTGGGCATACCAACACATTTGCAATCAATTCCCAAGCCTAAGGACTTACATTTTTCTAGATGTAAACAATTACAATTCCAAAACTTCATACTTACTCATCTCTTTGTGAATCTTCTTAAACGAGGAGAAACAAAAATTGCCCTTCTCCGTTTCAATTTGTGCCTCCGGATCATCAATGGGCATCAACAGCTCAAGTAGCTCCGTTTCGGATAGGCCAAACTCGGAAAGACTCAAATACGAAGCTAATCGGGCAAAACCCTTGCGTCCATAACGATTCTCCAACTGATCGAATTGTTTGTCAACATATTCGATAAATGTTAAATTATTGTCAGCTGACATTTGTTTCTTCAGCTCTGTTCTGTTATCCTCTGTCGCCAAATCGAATAGATATTCGCCCGACTTAAAGCGATCCCTTTGCATGGGGGTAAACTTCAACTGTTCAATTGGCAGGGTAGATGAACAAATCAATTGCACGTTCCAAGGCAGGGAGGTGGGCAACCAGGAGAGGGCCGCGACAATATCACAGTCCAAGGGATTCAATAAATGCAAATCGTCAATGAACAAAAATAAAACGTCATTATTCATATCCTCGATGCGTCTCAGTAGATTCTGGAACCAATTGTTTATGTACAGGGGATCAAAGGAGGCATCCTTGGGCAAATAGCCCTCAGGGATATTGTAAATAATAGATATCTGTTGGCATATCACACGTAGCAACTCCAAATTGTAGGCTGATCGTGGTGTGGCGGAAGCGAAGCGTATGACTCGATGCACCCTACAATTGGGCTGGAACCAGTTCTTCACATTGCCATACAATTCGGTCATTATGGCACTTTTGCCACTGCCATGGCTGCCATAAATGAAATAGGGCGCATGTCGGCTGCCATTTCGAAAGTTGGCCATTAAATTGGTTTTTAGACGTTCGGGCACTGTGGACTTTACAATGGCTGCAGCATCCTGATGTTCCTTCAGTATGCGCAAATGTGTAGAGTGTTCATGGAAGATTTCCTAAAAAAGAAAAGAAATATTTGTAGTTGGCACATTAATCCCGTAGTAGTAAATAAATTAACATTTAAAGAGGTTATAGGGAACAGGGACGTAAGACACAGTCAAACGACATTTATTTATTATATGAAATTTCAAATTTAGCAACTTTGAGAGTATGAAAAATTGATATTGGAATAGGTTAGGTTAGGTTGAAAAGAGGGTGCAGATATTAATCCACCGCATGCCACTATGGACATACACCTAAGCCAGTAATAGGCTTGTTGGAATTGGTGGGGGAACACCAATCTATCCTTTTCATTTGTAACACCTACAAATATTGATCTGGGACACTATATCTATTATATAAAAATAAAAGTGTTGCTCTTTGATTGTTTGTTAGTTAGCTTGTTTGTATGTTACCTAAAGACTCAAAATCGGCTGAACCGATTTTCATGAAATTTTCTCAGATGCTAATGTTTGACCCTCGATGGATAGAGAGTACCCCAATTTGTTATATCCAAAGGGGGAGCGGACCTTTCCCCTTAACCCAATTTTTAAAAAATGCCAGATCTCGGAGATATTTGCACCAGTTTTTAGCGAAATTTGGTATGCTCACAAAAAATAATCCAAAAACAAGAAATTGATCAAATAATCTGGGGAACGCCCCACCCCAATTTGTTATATCCAAAGGGGTAGCGGACCTTTCCCCTTAACCCAATTTTTAAAAAAATTCCAGATCTCGGAGATGTGTGCACCAGTTTTTAGCGAAATTTGGTTTGCTCGCTAAAAATAATTCAAAAACTTGAAATTGATCAAATAATCTGGGGAACGCCCCACCCCAAAACCCACCTAAACGGACATGTTTATCGATTGGGACAATATGGGTATCAAATTAATGGAATTTAAGAGTAGATTACGAATTTGATACAAAATTTTGTCCCCTAAGTGAAGGGAAGTCGCCCCACCCCCAAAACGGATATTTGCACCGCAAGGGACAATAAGGGTCTGCAAAAGATAGATATTTGGAAGTAGAATACGAAATTTATATAAAAAATTTGGGGTCAGGTCCCAGGGGTGAACAAAACGGAAGGTATTTGTAGGTAAGAATACGAAACTTGTATAAAAATTTAGGATCTGTACGTAGGGGAGTCACCCCACCCCAAATAATGCTCTAAATGGACATGTTCACCGAACAGGACAATATGGGACTCAAACTAAGGGTTTTGGAAGTAGAATATGAAACTTATATGCAAATTTGTCCAGGGAGGAAGAAAAAGCCCTAAAGAACATGTAGGCCGATCATGACAATATGGATATTACATGAGAGGTATTTGTAATTTGGGATCGCCGCAACCCAAAATGATGCCCCAATTATTATTAATAGCATTTATTAATGGCATTACTAGTACAACAAGATTTCAAAATCTTAAAATTTACAGTACTAGAATTATAAGGATAGGTCAGGTTAGGTTGAAAAGCAGATGCAGATATTAGTCCGCCCCATGCCACTATGGACGTACACATTAGCCAGTAACCGGCGCTCTAAAAACTTTAAAGTAACCTCTACAAAGGTTACTTTCGTATACTCCGAAAGCCTGGCAGGAGGCAAGTGTGGTGTTTATACCCAAGCCCGGCAAGGCAAGTTATGCGACACCGAAGGCCTACAGACCCATAAGCATTACGTCATTTCTACTCAAAACCATGGAACGTATTGTGGACACCATGATAAAGTGTATGACATCCAGCGAACAGCTCAAATACAAAACGGCATGACTATGTCAAGGGAACGTCGGTGGAGACTGCCCTGCACCAGGTTGTGCATAAAATAGAAGAATCCTTCGATGCCAAAACGTACTCCACTGGCCGTATGCATTGACATCGAGGGGGCTTTTAACAATGTGCGGACCGACATACTGATCCAATCCTTAGACCAGTACAGGGTGGACCCGGTCCTTAGAGACTGGATAAAGTATATGCTAAGGAACAGGTGGATAAATTGTATGTCCCTCGGCATAAATATAAGGGAGAAAGTGGCACAGGGTACGCCACAGGGGGACATTTTATCGCCACTCCTATGGGTGACCACCATAAATGACCTATTACGGATGCTGACTGAGGAGGGATTTGAACCCGTCTGCTACGCAGACGATGTTATAATACTTCTAAGGGGTAAGGATCCGAACGAGCTATGCAGAATGGCCGAAAGGGGCTTGCATATGGCATATGACTGGGCTAGACCAAGAGGTTTCAATGTTAACCCAGAGAAGACTGAAATATGCCAGTACACGAGGAAGACGAAGTTGGGCCAATTTAACGCACCACGTTTCCTCAATAAGACGATTTCGATACTTAGGTGACAAGGTCAAATACTTAGGAGCGTACTGAGAAGGCTCACAGATGTTGGGCACTATGTAGACGAGCCGTTGGCTCGAAATGGGGCCTGAATCCGAGGATTCAGGTGCGCTGTTTAAGGTTTAAGACCCATTAAAGCCACATTTTTTATCCGATTTCGCAGAAATTTGCTACAATGTTAAGTGTTAGTCTCCTCGAGTTTCGTACTATGTATGGTAAAGACTGTTTTTTATTTGGATGTAGCTGCCGCATAGACTGATCTCCTGATTTATGGTCCTGGGCCCATAAAAGGCGCATTTATTACTCTATTTCGCTGAAATTTGGCACAAGGAGCTATATTAAGCTTTCTGACATGAGTTCCCTGTACGGTTCAGATCGGTCTATAGTTGGATATAGCCCCCATATAGACCGATTTGGGGTCTTAGGCCCATAAAAGCCGCGTTTGATTCCCACTTTGGGAATATATGACGGGGGTCATCCGTCAGTTGTAATCACGATACAACCTTTAAACATAGAGATATTCAGAACGGATCCTTATTTTTACCATATGAAGGTTAATTTCATTGCAAATTTTGCCCATGAACATTCCATGAAGGAACAGAGGGAAACTTCTCACATATCAATGAGTGCAGTCCGATTCAAGTTCAAGCTCATATATGAGGGGCCTCCTTATAGCCGAGTTCGATCGCCGTGCTCCAGTGCGACACTTCTCTGGAGAGAAGTTTTACATGGCACAGTACCTTATAAATGTTGCCAGCATTGGGAGGGGAAAACCACCGCTGAAAATTTTTTCTGATGGTCTGATCAGAATTCAAACTCGGGCGTTCAGCGTCATAGGCGGACATGGTAATCTCGGCGCTACGGTGGCCTCCAATAACATCATTACAGTGCAAAATCGGATCATATTTGTATACAGCTGGTATAAAGATCGGTCTACCGATTTATGGTCTTGAGTTCATAAATGGCGGATTTATTATCCGATTTCGCTAACATTCTGAACGGTGAGTTGTGCTTAGTCCCTCTACGCACAATTTCAGCCAAATCGGATAGGAATTGCGCACTCTAGTGGCTCAAGAAGTCAAGACCCCAGATCGGTTTATATGGCAGCTATATCAGGTTATGGACAGATTTGAACTATTCTTAACACAGTTGTTGAAAGTCATAACAAAACACGTCGTGCAAAATTTCTGCCCAATTGGATAGGAATTGCGCACTCTAGACCTTCAAGAAGTCAAGACACCAGATAGGTTTATATGACAGCTATATTAAAACATGGACCGATATGGCCCATATATAATCCCAACCGACCTACACTAATAACAAGTATTTGTTCAAAATTTCGAGCGGCTAGCTTTACTCCTTCGAAAGTTAGCGTGCTTTCGACAGACAGGCGCACGGACGGACATGCTAGTTCGACTTAAAATATCATAACGATCAAGAATATATATACTTTATGGGGTCTTATACGAATATTTCGAGGAGTTACAAACAGAATGACGAAATTAGTATACACCCATCCTATGGTGGAGATTATAAAAATTTCAGCGGTTTTAATCCCGCTACAGTCTTCAAAAATTGAGCTGAAACTTTGCACAGATCCTTTTTTGGTCCATAAGCAGGTTAAGTTCGAAGATGGGCTACATCGGACTATATCTTGATATAACCCCCGTATAGACCGATCCGCCGATTTAGGGTCTTAGGCTCATAAAAGCCACCTTTATTATCCGATTTTGCTGCAATTTGGAACAGTGAGTTGTCTTAGGCCCTTCGACATCCTTCGTCAATTTGGCTCAGATCGGTCTAGATTTGGATATAACTGTCATGTAGACCGATTCTCCGATTTAGGGTCTTAGGTCAATAAAAGCCACATTTATTATCCGATTTTGCTGACATTTGGGACAGTGCGTTGTCTTAGAACTTTCAACTTCATTCGTCAATTTGGCTCAGATCGGTCCAGATTTAGATATAGCTGCCGTATAGACCGATCCTCCGATTAAGGGCCCATAAAAGCCACATTTACTATCCGATTTTGCTGAAATTTGGGACAGTGAGTTGTCTTAGGCCCTTCGACATCATTCGTCAATTTGGCTCAAATCGGTCCATATTTGGATATAGCTGCCATATAGACCGATCCTCTGACTTAGGGTCTTAGGCCGATAAAAGCCACATTTATTATCCGATTTTGCTGAAATTTGGGACAGTGAGTTGTGTAAGGCCTTTCAACATTCTTCGTCAATTTGGTTTGGTTGGTCCAGATTTCGATATAGCTGCCATATAGACCGATCCTCCGATTAAGGGTCTTAGATCCATAAAAGCCACATTTATTATCCGATTTTGCTGAAATTTGGAACAGTGTGGTAAGTTAAGCCCCTTGATATACTTCTACAATATGGCCCAGATCGGTTTAGATTTGGATATAGCTGCCATATAGACCGATCCGCCGATTTAGGGTCTTAGGTCCATAAAATCCACCTTTATGATCCGATTTTGCTGAAATTTGGGACAGTGAGTTGTCTTAGGCCCTTCGACATCCTTCGTAAATTTGGCTCAGATTGGTCCAGATTTCGATATAGCTGCCATATAGACCGATCCTCCGATCTAGGGTCTTAGGCCCATTTATTGCATTTTTTGTCCGATGTCGCAAAAATTTGGGACAATAAGTTAAGTTAAGCCCCTTGACATACTTTGCACTATGGCACAGATCGATTTGAATATAGCTGCCATATAGACCGATCTCTAGGTTGTAGGTTTTGGGGCCATAAAAAGCGCATTTATTGTCGGATGTCGTCGCAATTTGGGACAGTGAGTTGTGTAAGGCCCTCCAAAATCCTTCGTCAATTTGGCTCAGATCGGTCCAGATTTGGATGTAGCTGCCATATAGACCGATCTCTCGATTTAATGTTTTGGGCCCTTAAAAGGCGCATTTATTGTCCGATTTCACTGAAATTTGACACATTGACTTATGTTAGGCTTATCGACATCCCTCTTGCATATGGTTCAGATCGGTTTATTTTCAGATATATCTACCTTTTTTACTTGTTTTAGAGTTTTTTGGTTTGCTACTTAAAACAGAAACAAGAAATGGTCTAAAGTAAAATAGTATTCTGATTTTTTTTTTGCAAACTAAACACTGTCTTTATAGTTTTTTTTATACCCTCCACCATAAGATGGGGGGTATACTAATTTCGTCATTCTGTTTGTAACTACTCGAAATATTCGTCTGAGACCCCATAAAGTATATATATTCTTGATCGTCGTGAAATTTTATGTCGATCTAGTCATGTCCGTCCGTCTGTCCGTCCGTCCGTCCGTCCGTCCGTCTGTCCGTCCGTCCGTCCGTCCGTCCGTCTGTCCGTCCGTCCGTCCGTCCGTCCGTCCGTCCGTCCGTCCGTCTGTCTGTCGAAAGCACGCTAACTTCCGAAGGAGTTAAGCTAGGCGCTTGAAATTTTGCACAAATACTTCTTATTAGTGTAGGTCGGTTGGTATTGTAAATGGGCCATATCGGTCCATGTTTTGATATAGCTGCCATATAAACCGATCTTGGGTCTTGACTTCTTGAGCCTCTAGAGTGCGCAATTCTTATCCGATTGGGATGAAATTTTGCACGACGTGTTTTGTTATGACATCCAACAACTGTGATAAGTATGGTTCAAATCGGTCTATAACCTGATACAGCTGCCATATAAACCGATCTTGGGTCTTGACTTCTTGAGCCTCTAGAGTGCGCAATTCTTATCCGATTGGAATGAAATTTTGCACGACGTGTTTTGTTATGACATCCAACAACTGTGCCAAGTATGGTTCAAATCGGTCCATAACCTGATACAGCTGCCATATAAACCGATCTTGGGTCTTGACTTCTTGAGCCTCTAGAGTGCGCAATTCTTATCCGATCAGAATGAAATTTTGCACGACGTGTTTTGTTACGATATCCAACAACTGTGCCAAATATGGTTCAAATCAGTTCATAACCTGATATAGCTGCCATATAAACCGATCTGGGATCTTGACTTCTTGAGCCTCTAGAGGTCGCAATTATTATCCGATTTGCCAGAAATTTTGTACGACGGATTCTCTCATGACCATTAACATACGTGTTTATTATGGTCTGAATCGGTTTATAGCCTGATATAGCTCCCATATAAATCGATCTCTCTATTTTACTTCTTGAGCCCACAAAGGGCGCAATTCTTATTCGAATTGGCTGACATTTTACACAGGTCTCCAACATATAATTTAATTGTGGTCCAAACCGGACCATATCTTGATATCGCTCTAATAGCAGAGCAAATCTTTTCTTATATCCTTTTTTTGCCTAAGAAGAGATGCCGGGAAAAGAACTCGACATATGCGATCCATGGTGGAGGGTATATAAGATTCGGCCCGGCCGAACTTAGCACGCTTTTACTTGTTTTTTCTGAAATCTCTCCTTGTTTAGAGGTATAACATTTCCTAAGAAGCCATCTCAAGATGGTTTAGTTTTTTCATGTCTGACAGACGGACAATAAAATAATTTCCATGACAAAGACAAGTTGTCGCTTTTTTATATTGGGTGATAGTATCATCTCAATTCAATGTCATTCATGAATGAAATGAAACAGAAAGGGGTGAAAAGGGGTTAGATGGGCTCAGCATAGGAGTCCAATTTATAAACTAATTGAAGACAGGGGTTTAAGTTTCAGTTTACGTGGCAATCAAAAATCATTGGCCATTGTGATGCCACAGCTCTTGGTGGGTTAGATCCCTGCGGGCACTGACTGGAACTCCAAAATACCAGACAATAGAGAGTAGGTTAGGTTTAGTTAGGATTGTGTGGCAGTCTGCCATCAGACTCACATAGACGTTTTCGTCCATTGAGGTCCCACAGGAACACATAATGCTGAGGTTCGAATCATCGGGTATGTGTTCTTCTTTCCAGATTGCGCAGATAAGCTGATGCATACGCCTTATCAGCGTGTCGTCTCGGGTCTTAAATAGTTCAGCGGGTAACCCGTCGGCTCCTGTTGCCTTGTTGTTCTTTAGATAGTAGGAGGTAAACATTCTATACCATCATCAGGGATTGGTTCTGCGGTATCCGCTTCGCCGCCAACATCGGACACTAGCAGTTGGGTAAAATGTTCTTTCCATATGTTCAGCATGTTATCTGTGTCAGTTACCAGATTTCCTTCTTTGTCTCTGCAGGAGGATGTGCCTGCACCAAAGCCATCGGTTTGGTGTTTAATTCTTTGGTAGAATTTCCGGACTTCATTTTGACTCTTGTACATCTCAAATCGCTCGCACTCACGTCTTTCCATTTCCTTTTTCTTTCTGCGGAATAGACGTTTCTCCTCTCTCCTTTTCTCACGATACCTCTCCTTCATCTAGTGCGTTGCTACTGATTGCAGGGTTGCTCTATATGCCGCATTCTTGGCTTCAGTAGCATCTCGACACTCTTGGTCGTACCATGGGTTTTTTGGAGGAGGCTTTCGGTACCCAAGTACGGATTTCGCGGCATTTTCCATGGAGTGGGCAATAGTTTGCCACTACGCCATTATATCATCGGAACAAGGAGTGCTTTCATCAATCATTTGGGTCAGTCGAGTGGAGTATGCCGCTGCCATTTGTTGTGTCTGCAGCTTTTCAATGTCCAGCTTCCGTGCAGTGTCAGATCGTACTTTCCTCGTCATTTTCAAACCGGTGCGAATCTTTGCTGCAACAATGTCAGGATCCGAATCTATATTCGCTCCACGGATCGATCGTACATCTAACACGCTGGATGAATGTCTTCCATTTATCACAACGTGATCAATTTGGTTTCTCGTGATTTGATCGGGTGACAGCCATGTGGCTTTGTGGATATTTTTATGTTGAAATCTGGTGCTACTAACTACCATGTTTTTTGCCGCGGCGAAATCTATCAGCCTCAACCCATTACTGGACGTTATCTCGTGGAGGCTAAACTTTCCGACTGTTGGACCAAAAATGTCTTCCTCTCCCAGAACGATTTTAATATCATGGGCGGGGCAGCAGTCATTTTCTCTCTCTAGGCGCTCGTAGAAAATATCCTTGGTCTGCTCGTCTTTGTCTTCCGTCGGGCCATGGCCACAAATAAGGCTGATGTTGAAGAATTTGGCTTTTATGCGGATTGTGGTTAGCCTCTCATCCACCGGAGTAAGGCTGGAGACTAGGTGTTTCAGTCTCCGACTAACCACAAATCCACAACCAAATTCATGCCTCGTTTTATGGCAGCTATAGAATAGTTCGTCACCGTTTTGTGTTGTACGGACGCCATTCCCAGTCCATCGCACTTCCTGTTAGGCGGTTATATCTGCCTTGTACTTCTCTTATACATCCGCCAGCACGTATACTGCACCTTCTCTATAAAGAGTGCGAACATTTCAGGTGCAGATCCGCAAATCATGGCACTTTTTTCGTTTGCGTGGGTCGTCAACGTTGGGGGGGGGTCCGTTTTTACTATTCCTTTGTTTTTCATAGTAGTTCTATGTTTTCCGGGGGCGGGTTACTGGCCCAGCGCCCCAACCGCATGGGTGTTGTGGGATTGCATGTATCCCTCGATGTGGCGAGCCGTTTGCTCCACGATCAGACGCTCGCCGCCAGTCGCCCTAACCTGGGAACAGACGCTGATGTTGGCCATTGGTTATTTGAAGGCGCCAATAACTCGCCTTATCATCTCGAGTATCATTGGCACTTAGTGTTTAATTCAGAGCCAGTGCCACCTGACTCCTCACTGAGACTCTCCTCTCGAAAATCAGCAGTCATAAGTTAGTATTGGTTTTATCATGCTAGTGAACTATCCCCGGAGCGAAGCCTCATTTCGAGTCAACGACCCGTTTACATAGTGTCCAACATCTGTGAAACTTCTCAACTCGCTTTTGGATGTGACACTTGCAGTTCAGTTTCTTATCTTTGATCATTTCCAAGTATTTGAAATGATCTAATCGGCCATTGAAATCGTTGTGCCGGGAATACGTGGCGCCTTAGATTGGCCCACCTTTGTCTTCCTTGTAAACAGGCAGATATCAGTCTGCTCTGGGTTACCGTTCAAGCCCCTGGGTCTAGCCCGAGGCTTGTGTAGATCAAGATCCTTTCTACCTTCCTGCATAGCAGATTCAGAAGTCAGCCATTAGGAAGTATTATAACATCGTCGGGTCTTAAATCCCTTTTTACTCCGGTTCCATAGTAGGCTATTTATGATGGTCGCCTATAGGAGTGACCATAGAATTGTCCTTGCGGCGTGTCCAGTGTCGCCTTATCCCTTATTCTTGTGTCATGAGATCCTCTATTTATGGAACTGTTTCTTAGCATATGACTAACTCAGTCCCCAAAGATCCGACTCCCCGGTACTGGTCTATGGATTGAATCAGTGTGTCGGTCCTCACATTGTTAAAAGCCCCTTCGAGGACATTGAATACCTCTAAGTTGTAAATCCTGACATCGAAAGATTCTTCTATCCTATGAACAACCCCGTGTAGGGTCTCCACCGATTTCCCTTTGACAATGTATGCTGTTTTTATCTGCATGTATCCACTATATGCTCCATGGTTATCTGTAGTAAGGATCTAAGGCTTAAAGGACTTTGGCCTCATCCCCAACATCCTGCCAACCCAAAAAGGGGATAAGCCCTTCTTTAATCTAGCATATCAAATTAATAGGATGCCAGAAGTCAAACCAAAGGAATTAATTATTCATTGTGGCCATTGGAATTTGGGCACAAATATTTTTCTGCCTTCATTATGGTTAAATGAACATTGTTGTCGTTGAATTAAAAGTTGATTGAATTGAATGTTTGGGATCTCTGTTGCGCTGTCAGCTCGAACTCCCGCTTTCGAATCTATCGCCATATGAATGATACAAATCACATTCAATTAACATTTGTTATTCAACGACCCACCATCCACCATGGTGAGAATGAATGAGTAAAAACAATGTTTTCTGTGGCCTTTGTTGTCTTTCAATTTAAGGTGTCTGGCCTCATACTTAAGCCACCGCGCTCTTCACAGTGATATTCTGCTGCCGAACGCCATGTGTTCCCTTATCATTCATACTAGTCGAGGGAAAAAGTATTCAAGCATTCCATTTTCAATTTGGTTGTGTTTAATTTAATATTTATAACCAAATTTCATGGACCGCCATGTTTCTCATATGTCCATGTCCCCCCTTGCAGCATGAGAATGACAGCAAAGTCTTGCTACCTGCACTGCTTTGGGCAGGCCATAATTTATATTTTCTGTTCATGATGTCTCTGGATGTGTGTGTGTGTGTGTGCCTGTGTGTGTGTGGGATTGAATAAGTCCATACACATGTACATCCTTTTCGTTATTTTCTTGCCAAAGCTGTTGTAATCATGTCCTTTGTCACGTTGCAGGATGTGTGCCAGTCATTCCTTCTCACTTCCTTTGCTTTGCTCTGCAGCATTTGAACATTTGCATTCACTGCCTTCAGTCCCACTGGTCGTCGTTTAGTAGTAGGCTACCCGGAATACGAAGGTAACAATGAAAAAAGTTGAAACACTCAACAAATTGGATTTTCTACATTTTATTTAAAAAGGTTTGCTCCATATTTTGTGGCCTTTGCATTTACCTGTTATTTAAGGATATTGGATGATTTCTTTCTTTACCTGGGATTTTCAGAGAAGCACTAAAAGCAAGGAGTTTCAATAGTCTTCATTTTCTTAGAATATTTTCCAATCAAAATGCTGTCGTCGTTATGATGTATACGATGAGAGCGGCATGTATGCTAAGCAAAAGCTTTAAAGCAAGCGAATATTTTATACATTCTGACTGTGACACTGTCTGAATTTAAGGACGTTTAAAGTTTTTATTAGCGAGGATCTGTCATTAGCCCCTTACCAACTAAATATCAGCATTTCATCTGGAGACAATGTCCCTATACTTGCGTTTTAATTTGCTCTGAAGTCGCTAGAGATAGAGTCTGTGATCGGGCGCCTAGAACATGTGTAATTTGATCTTCATTATGAAAACGTCGAAGCTTTAATTCTGAAATAAGAGTTTGGTGTGTGTAGGTTCGCTATTTCACCAGCCTTTTAACTAACAACATATCTGCAGAAATTGGTTAACTTTCCGCTATATCTAATCCTATTTCTTTGTATGAAAATTTTAAAAGCCGAGGGTGATCATATATGGAACCATCGGTCAGGTCAAGCATTCCCTTGGATCCATAGAAGTTCAGGATGAGTATTGGATTATGGTTGCTTTTTCCTTGTTCTTACACCATGTGGAACTGAAATGTCGCTACCATCTCACTTGGAGAAGTTCCTGTGCGAAATTCTGTGGAATAATAGAAGCTAGAAGTGTAAGGATCCCATCACACCAAGCTAGACTACCAGTAGGAAGCCGATTGTAAAATATTGCAACGCTCAGAGGAACTGCTTCATTGAGGTTTTCCACGAGAAGAAGATGTTGTGGCGATTTGCCTTTATCAGTCACTTAAATTGCACGGGCAAGATTGAATAATCGTGCTTGATGAATGGAGCCATGAAGTCATGCTGGTATGACTGGAACGGATTTTTAGGGCAAGCTTGGTTCTACTTATCGACTACTTTAGCGGGTAGAATAAACTACAGCAAAACAAGTATAACAGGCTCATCTGTCTGTCGTTGTTTTCATTCAAAACATTGGAAAAACTGATAGATCTCCAAACAGAATTACTAAAATATCTCCAGATATTGGGAAGCTCGGATATACACGAAAGGGGTAAGCGGCTTATAGAATATGTAATCAATTGAAATCTGGCGATTTGTAACAAACATTTATAACCAGGATCAGACAGGAAGTACTAGGTGTAACCTTTGTATCGGAATTTATAAGTGGAAGGATATATAACTGAGAAGTGTTGAATGACTACAGCTTCTTTGATCATCGTTATATTAGTTTCAGCCTTGGAGAAAATACTGAAAAAGTGGACCCTTGGCTAAACAGAAGAAAGGCTGATTGGGATTAATTTCGGAACAAATTCTGCACGACTATCCCATGTAGACCAGAAAAGGAAGTGGTAACTGCGAAGGATATAGACATAAGGATCAAGCGGATAACCAAACCCTTAATGACTGGTTTATATCTGCATGTCCTAGAACCAAATCAAGGGCCAAGCAGGTCTAAGGTAGGGCTGCAGAAAACTCTTCAACAGGGTGAAAGCCATAAAGGTACCACACGATTGGGAAATCCATAAGGCTGAGCGATGATGAGCGAGCCCTGAAAAGGGCTCAAAAATAATACAGGGTGAAATTCTGTAGCTCTGTGGAGGATACATCTCAGGCCTTTAGGCTAAGGAAGATCATATCATCGAAACCTATTACGGTGGGAAGTGAAGAAGCACTGGTCGTTGATTCACATTTACCGGGAAACTCTTCAACGGACAACGTGGCGCCAGAAGAGGTTGTCACTGATTCCTTTAAATCGCCAGGCCCTGATGAAGTATCACCAGTTGAATTACAAGCTGTGTCCGATAAACCAGCTCCTTGGCTAAGTAGATATACTAAGACTGTATCAGCATATCGAACATACCAGTGGGATGGAGGGACACAAAGGTAATTTTCATTCCAAATGCAGGAAAACGGCACCATAGGAAAGCGAAAGATTTTCGCACTACTTGTGTGCCATCCTTCATGCTAAGGACTTTTGAGAGGTTGATAGAAACATATCTTAGGGGAAAGACCACTGGAGATCGCCTGTTTCGGCAACAGCATGCTGGGAAAGTCCACTAAAACTGCCCTTCAGGAATTAGTCGGCTTAGAAGCGTCTCTCGCTGCCAAGGCATATACCATGATAGCATTTCTTGACTTGGAAGGTGCTTTCAATAATGTAAAACTGACGTCAATCTTGTAGGAGCAGGAGTATCAAGGCATTAACACTACCGTAAAAAATTTTATTAATAACTTACTTACTAAAAGATGCATTACGGAAGGCTTGGAATCTGTAGATCTAAAAAGATGGGTCAGCAGAGGAAAACCTCTGCTGTGTGGCCTGTGGCACACTCTTTTTGAAACCACGTGACATGTAAGTCAAGCTCTTGCATTTTGGGTAAAAAAAGTTCGATATCATCTCACGGTATCGCTCACCATTCACAGTAACGTTACAATTGGCATCCTATTTGAAGAAGTACGGTCCAATGATGCCACCAGCCTATAAACCACACCAAACTGTGACTTTTTATACCCTTCACCATAGGATGGGGGTATGCTAATTTCATCATTCTGTTTGTAACTCGGACTCCGTCTGTCGAAAGCACACGAACTTTCGAAGGAGTAAAGCTAGCCGCTTGAAATTTTGCACAAATACTTCTTATTAGTGTAGATCGGTTGGTATTGTAAATGGGCTATATAGGTCCATGTTTTAATAAAGCTGCCATATAAACCAATCTTGGATCTTGACATCTTCAGCCGCTAGAGCGCACAATTCTTGTCTGATTTGCATGCGATGCTTTATTATGACTTTCAACATGTGTGCTGAGTATGTTGAAATCGGTTCATAACCTGATACAGATGTCATATAAACCTATCTGGGGTTTTGACTTCTTGAGCGTCTAGAGGACGCAATTCCTATCCGATATGGCTGAAATTTTGCAAGACGTGTTCTGTTATGACTTCCAACAACTGTGCTAGGTATGGTCTAAATCGGTTGATAACCTGATATAGCTGCCATGTAAACCGATCTTGAATCTTGACATCTCGAGCCACTAGATGGCGCAATTCTTATCCGATTTAGCTGAAATTTTGCATGAGGTGTTTTGTTATGACTTCTAACAACTGCATCAAATATGGTTCAAATCGATCAATAACTTGATACAGCTGCCATTTAAACCGATCTGGAATCTTGACTTCTTGAGCCTCCAGAGAGCGTAATAATTATCCGGCTGACATTTTGTACAACGGCTTTTCCCATGACCTTCAATATGCGTGTCAAAAATAGTCCGAATCGATCTATAGTATGATACAGCTCCCATATAAACCGATCTCTCTATTTTACTTATTTAGCCCCTAAAGGGCTCAATTCTTACTCGAATTGGCTGAAATTTTACACAATGACTTCGACTACTACTATGGTCTCCAACATTCAATTCAATTATGGTCCGAAACGGACCACAACTTGATATAGGCCCAATATTAAATCAATTCTTTTCTTTTATCCTTTGTTTGCCTAAAAACAGATATTGGGAAAAGAACGCGACAAATGCGATCTATGGTAGAGGGTATATAAGATTCGGCCCGGCCGAACTTAGCGCGCTTTTACTTGTTCTGGATGCATTGGTAACTCTTGCAATGCTTTTGCCTGATCTTCACTCCAAAATCGAAAAAGCTCGACAAACGAGTTTCGTCCATAAAATAGAAGAACTTTCATAACAGAACACTCATTTTCATAATAAAATTCAAGAGAGCCATTGGCAAAAGTTGGGGAATTCAAACTGCGCTTCACACACTGGGTTTATACTGCAGTTGTCAGACTTATAATGCTATATGGTGTTGTGGTCTGGTGGACGCTGCTTCAAAAGTCCACCTACTGTTCAATACTCAACCGGATCCAAAGAATGGCTTGTTTGTGCATCACAACCGCACTAAGGACGACACCATCTGATGCACTGAATTTAATGATGCATCTTATGCGTCTGAACACTGTTGCATCGACCACTGCCGTGAGGTTAAGGGAGCTTTCTCATTGGTCATGTGGCGGTTAGGGACACTGTATTATCCTTGATACAATATCCGGTGTTCCAGGCAGTGTGGATTACACCCTACCTGAGCCGCAATTTGACAAAAAGTAGTGTACCGCTATACCTATTAGAACCGATTGGAACTACTATATCTCTAGTTAAAGAAGTTACATTCACTTCTATGCGGACCGTTTCAAACTAGACGAGCAGGTGAGATTTGGAATGTGCTCTGAAGAATTTGGACTCGGCATATCGAAAAGGTAACGCAACTACTATAGTGTGCGGAAATCTTTGCAATTAAAGAAGTGGTTGAATGGCTAAGATGTAATGTCATAACGATGATTGGCATAAATATCTTCTCAGACAACCAGGCTCTTCTCAGACAACCCTCGACTGTCGCAGATCTCTCAACGAGATGGCTGAACAGTTCGAAATTCACCTATTCCGGATCCCGGACCACAGAGATATTATCAGGGAATTGTCGAGCAGACGAGCTTGCGAGACTAGGAACTACCTAACACATTTCATGGGAACTGGAATCTGTGGGTATGCCTCAAGCGACATGTAAGCTAAGTTTTCAGAACTAGGCCCGAAGGACAACGAATGACAGATGTTCACAAGTAGGCTTTTTGATAAAAATATTGTGCCAATATTCCCGATAAGAGATTCGAGTTACGATATCCCTGGTAATTGAAGTTATATAAACTTCTATACGGATGATTCGAAACGAAACGACCAGTTGGGATTTGCGGTTCAATCTAAAGAACTAGGACTTATCATATAGAGAAAGTTACCTAAGCTCTGTAGTGTGTATCAAGCGGAGTGGCATAGTGGCTAAGATACAATGTTATAATGACAATTGGCATAACTATCTTCTCAGAGAGCAATTAATTCTCTAGGGACAATATTTCTGAATTCAAGAACCATCCTCGATTGTCGCCTGTCGCAGATCTCGCAACGAATTGGCTAAACTATTCAAAATTCACCTGTTCTGGGAACCGGGTTACAGATTTGTTTCAGGAATTTTAGGACAGGCTTGCGGAACTTGGAACTATCTCACATATTCCAGGGGAACTGGAATCTGTAGGTATGCGATGTGTGCGCAGACTTCAGGATTAGGTCCGAATTGCAACGAATAATAGATGGTAACAAAGTGGGGGTTGTGAACACTGCAAAATTATATGGCCTAATCTTGACTTGAAGAGGTCTACCGCTTTATTGACGCTGGCTAGAACAGGCTTCTCAGTCATTGTGTCCGTCATGACAGGTCACTGTCTGATCGGAAAACATGCTGACAGACTGCTGGCGACTTTTGCAAAAGCTGTGAGGACGCCAAAAAAAAAAACAAGTAAAAAGACATTAAGTTCGGCCGGGCTGAACTTTCAATACCCACCATCTCGGGTGTATATGTACATCCCCTTTCGCCACAATCTGGTGAAAATTGGAGAACTTATGCACCCAAATTCGGCACGGACATTGAGTGGTCTAACAAATATAAGTCACTGTTGAATTTTGTATTTAAAATTTCAGCAAAATCGGATAAAAAATAAAGCTTTTATGGGCTTCAGACTCTTTATCGGCAGATCGGTCTGTATGGCAGTTATATCTTAATATACTCACTACTCACTCTTTCAAATTTCAACGAAATCGGGTAATAAATAGAGCCTTTATGGGCTTCAGACCCTTAAACAGCAGATCGGTCAATATGGCAGCTATATCTAAATATAGTCCGATCAGAAACATATTTAGGTCAGATGTTGGAAGGTCTTAACTTACTCACTGTTTCAAATTTCAGCGAAATCGGGTAATAAAAAAAGCTTTTATTGGCTTCAGACCCTTATCGGCTGATCGGTCTATATGGCAGCTATATTTAAATATAGTTGGATCAGAACTATATTTAGGCCCTATGTTGGGAGGCGTAAAACTACTCACTGTTTCAACTTTCAGCGAAATTGGTTAAAAACCAAAGCTCTTATTGGCTTCAGACCCCGTATCGGCAGATCGGTCTATATGGCACCTATATCTAAATATAGTCCGATCTGTACCATATTTAGGTCGGATGTTGAGAGGCTTAAAACTGCAAACTATATAAAATTTCAGCGAAATCGGTTAACAAATAAAGCTTTACAGGCTTCAGACCCCTTATCGGCAGATCGGTGTATATGGCACCTACATCTAAATATAGTCCGATCAGTACCATATTTGGGTCGGATATTGAGACGCTTAAAACTGCAAACTATTTCAAATTTCAGCGAAATCGGGTAAAAAATAAAGCTTTTATAGGCTTCAGACCCCTTATCGGGAGATCGGTCTATATGGCAGCTATATCTAAATATAGTCCGATTTGAACCATATTTAGGTCATACGTCGAGAAGCTTAAAAGAACTCACTGTTGCGAATTTCAGCGAAATCGGTTTTATGATTATAAATTAAAAAATAAAGCTTTTAAAGCCTTCAGACCCTTTATCGGGAGATCGGTCTATATAGCAGCTATATCGAAATATGAACCGATCTAATCCATATTTAAGTCATATGTCAGGAGGATTAAAGTAACTCACTGTTGCAAATTTCGGCGAAATCGGGTAATAAATAAGGCTTTTATGATCTTCGGACCACTTATCGGCAGATCGGTCTATATGGTAGCTACATTTAAATATAGTCCGATCTGAACTATATTTGAGTCAATTATCAATTATAGCCTTAAACTACTCACTGTGTCAAATTTCATCAAAATTGGAAGAAAACTAAAGCTTTTATGGGCTTCAGACCCTTTATCGGGATCTCGGTCTATATGACAGCCATATCTATATATAGTCCGATCTGAACCATATTTGGGTCAGATATCGGGAGGCATAAGATAACAAACTGTTTTAAATATCACCGATATCGGATAAGAAATGAAGCTTTTATGACCTTCAGACCCTTTATCGGGAGATCGGTCTATAGGTTGCTACATCTAAATATAGTGCGATCTGAAATATATTTGGTTCAGTTATGAAATACTCACTATTTCAAATTTCAGCAAAATCGGAAGAAAAATAAAGTTTTTATGGGCATTAGACCCTTTATCGGAAAATCGGTCTATATAGCAGCTGTATCTAAATATGGTCCGTTCAGGAACTTAACCAGCGTGCATCAAAATACGTATGTGTGCCAAATTTCGGTTCAATATCTCAATTTTTAAGGCTCTAGAGTGATTACAACAGACGGACGGACATACGGACATCGTTAAATCATCTTAGAATTCTACGACGATCCGAAATATATATACTTGGGTCAGAAATTGATATTTCGATGTATTGCAAACGGAATGACTAAATGAATATACCCCCTATCCTATGGTGGCGGGTATGAAAAGATAATGGAATATGTGCTGTGAGTGTACCACACTGGCAGTCAGAAGGTGTTCTGCTTAGGATTCTCATTTCTTTCAGGACTTGCCCGATTTATAGGATATGAACCTTCTTAAGCTGATGGGCTTTTCAAAGCGATCTGGATGGTTCAACGGTAGGAGTTAGAAGGCATCTTCCTTCTCCCATTCCTGTGAAATCACAATGGACGAAAACGTCAAAGTGAGTTTAATGGCAGACTGCCACATAAACCTTAGTGAATATAGAAGATACTAGAAAACTTTTTCCGCTTTGTACATATAAACTTTTTTATTTAACATATTTAGAAAAGTTTATGTGTATAAATTTTGGCCATTATTATTGTTGGAAACATATTTCCATATTCTAAGCAAACAATTCTCCCACCCCTCAACATGCTTCAAGATACGCCAATGTCTTAAACAATTCATATTTTCTAAATACCCATTGCGAAATGTGAGCGAAATAAAGATTTGGCCAACCTGTGCAGGCACAATTATATTATTCCAAAGAATAAAAAAAGAAAAATTTGGCAGAATTGTAAAAAACTTTTGCGGAACAGCCACGACGTTTGCTAGATGGGCCACAGGATATTCGCATGCCTTGCATTTACTTTTGGAATTTTTAATGAATTCCACTTGAATGCAAAAAGACAGAGAAAGGACACAAATCTAAGGCAGAAACCATTCCTTTCCATTTGGAGGCGAACAACACGCCTCCTAAGGACAACACAGGTAGCTTTCAAGTACGTTGCACTATGTGCGTAACCTTCACGGTATTCGGTCCAGGCCAAACAGCCAGCACTTGTAGATGAAATGGAAAATGTAGATGAACAGGCAGAGATAAGAGCTTTGCTTCTTTCGCAACTCACGATTTTACAGAATTTGCAATTAGATGTGAATGTTCGCATGCACAAAAAAGGGACGAAAAAACGAAAAGGATTTTTGCTTGGTTATTGGATTTAATACTTGTTCAACAAGAATAATGGTTTTTATATGCATTTTATTCAGAAGGTTATTTCCCTGGCGTATTTAAAATTTTTTTGTACTTATAATAAAATTTTTTTTTTCATGTTTTATTTTAGTTGGCATAGCGCAATATACATTCACATATATGTCATCGAAAAAGAATTCATAGAACGAAAATACCTTTCTGCCATGAAAATATGAATAAGTCATTGTTGTGGCAAACTAAAGAAACCTGAATTAAAAAACGAGTTTGCAAATGTGGCAATTGCCGATACTGATGCCGCCATCTTAGCCTGGGCGTTATTTAAGAGGGTTAGTACCCCGAAGTATTACCAAGTTTACATTGGTATAACTGTCAGACTAGAAATGAAAGCAATATGATAAATATATGTTTTAGTGACAGCTCATTATATGGTATATAAGTCATCAAAAGCATTTGCTTCTGAGTTGATTTAAAAAGAAAGTTTTTCGTGATGGAGTTCAAGCGTTATGTGCCCAATTCATACAACAGCAATTGTTGGCGAACTCATAAACCTCAAGGTGAACAAAATGTTTGTGTATCGTACTAGGTTAGGTTGAAAAGAGGGTACAGATATTAATCCGCCCCATGCTACTATGGATATACACCTAAGCCAGATTTCGGCTTGTTGTGCGCTCCTAAATCTATAAAAAAAAACCTCTAAAAAGAACATTTTAAGTTAGGAATTCCGTGCTACTTACAAAATCCTTAATTGTTTTCAATACCATTCCCCTAAGTTGGTTCATGTCTGATATTGTGTCTCCACTTAAGAGCCGGTATCTGTTGGAAGCAAAAGCCGGGCAATGACAAAGGAAATCATCTTCCCGGCATGCCCTACACATGCTATCACAAGCCGCACCGATTTTATATAACTAAGCCCGTAGTCCTATGTGTCCCGTTATCATACAAATGGCTATACTGACCTCCTTCTGGCATCCTTTCACTAATAGTCTCGTCTTGTCACGATCTGGATCCCCACATAGGATTTTCGCCGTCCTACCGGTCGTTTCGCTATTGCACAATGTTGAATGCGCATTCGTCGCCCACTCCCCTAAGACGGACTGCGTCGACCCGAAAGGCTTCGGGTTACCTAGTTAATTGACGGTAGTCCTCTGGCCTTCACCGCCAAATCGTCTGCCCTTTTACTTCCCCTTACTCCGTTATGGCCCGGCACCTAAACGATGCGGATTTTGCCATCCTCAGAGAAGGCGTTAATCTCCTTCTTACACTGCAAGACTGTTAGTGACCTTATCGTCCTGGTTGTTATTGTCCTTATGGCAATTTTACTGTCGGTAAAGATGTTCACACTCGACGTCCTCGCGTTAGCACCACACCACTTCACGCATTCCGTGATCGCCCGGATATCCGCCTGCAGGACCGTATTATGGTCAGGCAGTCTAAAACTGATGTCAGTCCCTGGGTTTTCAATGTAAACCCCCAGGCCCAATCTGTCCTCTAGCTTTGATCCATCCGTGTAACATGATCCTCCTGATGGCAATACTAGGGTTCCATCAATTCAAGACTGTGCCGATGGGAGCAGTGCGTCGCACTCGACTTCAAGGTTCATCTCAGGTATCCGATCGGAAACCTCTCCCCTCCTTCCAGGTTTCCTACCGTCGCCTCGATTATACCGCGATGGTATGAGTTGCTCCCATTCTCAATCCATTCTCCCATCGCCTTAAGTCTCTTAGCCGCAGTGGCTGTCTCACACTTAATTTGAATGTCAATGGGTCGGATTTCTAGAATAGTCTCCAGGGCCCTAGTGGGCGTGGTCCTCATCGCCCCGCCTATGCCAAGACAACATGTTCTCTGAACCTGTAGTATGGTCCTCATGTTGCACTTTTCTCCAAAGCAGTCCACTAAACTACTGAGACGTAAGTAAGTATTGGTCTAACCACACTCCTGTAGAGCCAGTGGACTATCCTAGGATTCAGGCCCCATTTGGAGTCTACGGCCCGTCTACATGGTGCCCAACATCTGTGAGCCCTCTCAGTTACTCCTGAATGTGACACTTTCAATTCAGATTCCTGTCCAAGATCACACCTAAGTATTTGACCTTTTCAGATATTAAATCCTTTGCATTGAAGAAACGTGGTGCGTTGGCCGGCCCACCTTCGTCTTCCTCGTAAACAGGCATATATAGAATACTGATATGACTGGGCTAACATTGAGACCTCTGAGTCCAGCCCAGTCATATGCCATATGTAAGACCCTTTCGGCCCTTCTGCATAGCTCGTTCGGATCATAAACCCTTAGAAGTATTATAACATGGTCTGCGTAGCAGACGGGTTCAAATCCCTCCTCAGTCAGCATCCGTAATAGGTCATTTATGGTGGTCACCCATAGTGGCGATAAAATGCCCCCCTGTGGCGTGCCCTGTGCCACTTTCTCCCTTATATTTATGCCATGGGACACACAATTTATCCACCTGTTCCTTAGCATATGGTTAATCCAGTCTCTAAGGACCGGGTCCACATGGATCTGTTCTAAGGATTGGATCATTGTGTCGGTCCGCACGTTGTTTAAAGCCCCCTCGATGTCAATGCATACCGCCGGTGTGCACGTTTTGGTATCGAAGCATTCTTCTATTTTATGCACAACCTCGTGCAGGGCAGTCTCCACCGACCTTCCCTTGACATAGGCGTGCTGTTTGTATTTGAGCAGTGTGCTGGATGTCATACTCTTTATCATACGTTCCATGGTTTTGAGTAGAGAGGATGTAAGGCTTATGGGACTGTAGGCCATTGGTGTCGCATAACATGCCTTGCCGTTATGCGACACCAAAAGCCGGGCAATGACATAGAAAATGCTCCAACCTCTCATCATCTTCTTCATACTACCGACCGTTTCGCTGTTCCATAGTGTTCGTCTTCGACTTCGGGTTAACCAAGTTTTTTGACCGCATTCTTTAGGCTTTTACTTTCAAATCGTCTACCATTTCACCTCACCTTCATCCGCTATGGCCCGGCAAGCAAACAATGCAAATAGTGTCATCCTCAAAGAAGGCGTTATTCTCCTTATTACACTCCAAGACTGTTCGTGACCTTACCGTCCTCGCTGTTGTTGTCCTGGTGGCCAGTTTACTGTCCGTAAAGATGTTCACACTCGGCGTCCTCGAGTTAACACCATACATTCTCCCGCATTCCGTGATTGTCCGGATCTCCGGCTATAGGACCGTATTATGGTCAGGTCATCGATCTCAACAGATCTCAGTCCCTTGGTTCTTAATGTAGACCCCATGGTCCACTCTGTCCTCAAGCTTTGATCCATCTGTGTATCATGAACTTCCAGATGTCAGTACCTGAAACCCGTCCATTCATGACTGCGCCGCTGGTAGCAGTGCCTCGCACTGGATCTCAAGTGTCTTCTAAGGCATCCGATCAAAAACTCTTGCATTGCTTGCTTCCTTAAAGCTTTCTTTTACATAAATTCGGTAATGGTAAGCCTTCGATCAACCTCAGTATTCCAAGATTCCCGTGTCTCCGCGAGTCAGTTTAGACATGGATTTCTGAGAAAAACTTTTCTTCTTGACGCTATCGACCTGTTCACAGAGAAGCATCCAGGAGCCACGTTTTGCCGCTCTTATAATTTCAGGTTAGGTTATGTAAGGTTGAAAATAGGGTGCAGATATTAATCCGCCCCATGCCACTATGGACATACACTCAAGCCAGTAATCGGCTTGTTGTGCGCACTAAAAACTACAACTTTAGTCTATTCTGGAGCCGTTTGTAAGACGCATCCCAGTAAACTTCCACTTTTTTATAACATGCTCTGCTAAAAAGGTCTGCGGACCTCTTTCCCAATGTTGCGAATGTCCCCTGTCATCCAGAATTTTTCTTGGGCTGATTTCCTCTCTCGAAAAGGATAACGATTTTCAAAAGACCCCACTATTGCAATCGAAATCATATTGACATTGTCATCAATGTCTTCTAAGCTTGGACAATCTAAATTATCTTGGCCCCAGGTCTTCCAGTACTATTAGTCTTTCGAATTTTGTCCAGTTAGTATGCACTTTATTATGGAAGCTTATCGGGTGAGGCGAAAACGAAATTTTTTTCTGATGTTCTCTCCAGGATTAGAATCCATACGTTCAACGTCATGGGCGTACATGTAACCTCTGCGCTACGGTGGCCTCCTATTGACAAAGGTAGTGGTTTAACCAATGTTAAGCATTGTTAGGTCGTTAGTATTCAAGAATACTGCCAGGACTTAGCCCCCGCGAAATGTGGGAGTTGGCATCGCACCCTATTAGTACCATATCTTCTGATTGTTTGCCTACCTTACCAGCCGTTGCGGCTTCGACGTGTATACCGCTGTTATAGAGTCCAAAGCCAGATAAAATGATGATCCACCGTCTCCCCGTTGTATCGACGTTTATAACTCTGGGGAAAATATTTAATTGGAACTTTTATGACAAATAGCGGATCACAAAGGCCCTGAATGACTCGCTTCTGTCAGCATGCCCTGGTGCCAAGGCAAGGGGCAAACAACGACCGATATGGTGGACCCCAGAACTGAAAGGACTGCAGAAAACTCTTTAACAGAGCGAAAGCCACAAGAGCACCACACGATTGGGACATCTATAAGGCTGAGCTAAGAAACTACAAGGGAGAGCAAAAAAAGGCTCAAAACAAATCCTGGGTAGAACTCTGCAGCTCCGTGGAGGATATATCTGAGGCCCTAGGCTAAGGAAGATTCGATCCTCGAGACCTATTACAATGTCTAGTGAGGAAACACTAGATCTACTCGTTGATATAAATTTCCCGGGAAATTCTCCAACGGACAAAGTGGCGCAAGAAGAGGTTGTCACTGGTATGCATTCGTCGGAAATTAAGGAAATTGTGTCTGAGATGAAAATCCTTTGGGCGATAAGAAGTTTCGAATCCTTTAAGTCGCCAAGTTTATGTGTCTGACAGACTGGATCCCGAAAGCAAAAAAAATCCTAACACAAGAAGGCGAAAGATTTTCATCCTATTAGTCTGTCATTCTTTATGCTGAAGACTCTTGAGAGGTTGATAGAAACTAATCTTAGGGTAAAGATCCCTGGAGATCGCCTGTCGCAGCATGCATATAGTAAAGGCAAATCCACTGAAACAGCCCTTCACGACCTAGTCGGCTTCATTGAGGGTTCTCTCGCTGTCAAGGAATATACAATGGTAGTATTTCTTGCAATTGAAGGTGTTTTTAATACCGTAAAACCGATGTCAATCATGAAGAAGTTGGAGTTTCCAGGCATCAACTCTACCGTAAGAAAGTTTATTAATAACTTACTTGCTAAAAGATGCATAACGGCAGGCTTGGAATCTATGGATCTAAAAAGATTGGTCAGCAGAGGAACTCCTCAAAGAGGTGTACTGTCTCTTCTACTTTGGAAAATAGCCATTAACGGCGTAAAAGTGGTTGCGTATGCCGATGACGTGGCAATTGCGGTTAGGGGAAAGTTTCCCAGCACTCTAACACATATATTGTACTTCAGAGAGCTCTACGTGCAACAGCAAAGTGGGCTACCGAAAGTGGTCTGTGTATAAATCCGTGCAAGACAGAAGTGGCTTTTTTCAGCAGGAGATACAAGTTGCCTACAGTGGAACCTGTCTCCTTGGGTGAAGAGAATGTTCCAACATTTTGGAAAGGGCAAGAAATGCCACTCTTGCCCCATACACCTGCAAGAGAGTCATTGGCAAAAGTTGGGGGTTAAAACCGTTTGTCATACATTGAGTATATACCGCAGTTGTCAGACCTATAATGCTGTTTAGTGTTGTGGTCTGGTGGACGGACTTCAAAAGTCCTCCTACTGAATATATAACTGGATCCAAAGGATGGCTTGTTTGTGCATCACAGCCGCACAAAGGACGACACCATCTGATGCACTGGCTTTAATGATACATCTAATGCCTCTGGCCATTGTGGCTAGACAAATTGCAGCGACCACTGCCGTGAGGTTAAGGGGGCTTTCTCATTGGTAATGTGAGAAAGTGATACTGGAATCTGTGTATATGCCTCTAGCAGCTAATTTTCAGGACCAGGCCCGGAGGACAACGAATGATAGATGGTCACAAAGACGGGGCTGTGAGCATTCCATAACTATGTGGCCTAATCTAGACTTGAAGAGGTCTACCTATTTGCTGTCGCTGGCTAGAACAGACGTCTCAGTCATTGCGTTCGTCATGACAGGTCACTGCCTAATCGGAAAGCATGATGACAGACTGAAGGTGACAAGTAACGACTTTTGCAGAAGCTGTGAGGACATCGATGAAGAAGAGACTGTAGAACACCTTCTGTGTCAGTAGGAGTTCCACATTAGATTCTCATTTCTTTGACAATTTGTCTAATTTAGCGGATGTGAACATTCGCAAGTTGCTGGGCTTTTTGAAGCGATGTGGATGGCTCAATGGTAGGAACTAGGAGGCATCTTCCTCTTCCCGTTCCTGTTGCATCACAGTGGAGCGAAACATCTAAGTGAGTCTGATGGCAGACTGCCACTTAGGCCTAAATTTAACTTTGAATTGGGAAGACTTCGTGTAAAAAACCTCTTTTATATCCAAGGGTACTTCTTGTGGCAGTCCGATTCAAGTTTTAGTTCAATGATAGGGGACCACCTTTTTACAGCCGAATCCGAACAGGATGCCGCAGGGCGACACCTTTTTGGAGAGAAGTTTTTACATGGCATTAGGAGCGGAAAACCACCGCTAAGAATTGTACTAATGGTCTTGCCAGGATTCGAACTCAGGCGTTCGGCGTCATAGGCGGACATGCAAACCCCTGTGCAACGGTGGCCTCCTAATGAGGTATGCAGTAATGTTAAAACTTCTCTACCGAGTGGTGTGACTAAGCGGCACGCGGTTCGGACTCGGCATAAAAAAGAAGGTAGAAGGTATCATTGAGCTAAAACTTTAATCGGCCTGCACTCATTGATATTAGAGAATGTTAAGGGAATATTCTTGCAAAATTTATAAAATTTACATAGCCGACTGCTAGCACATCTTCAGTCCAGACAGATGGTAATCGCTAAATCAAACCAGTAGTTCAGGTTGAAAAGATGAAACCAGTAAGTGAGGTATATCCAGAATCTAGCAATTCTCCTTGGCGTTGCACAAATTTATAACACCCGGCACCACAGCAGTGGTGTAAAGTATGAAATTTATTTAGATGTAGTCAAAAGATTATCAACATATGCCATCACCCTTAGCAAATATCATGTTGTACAAGCTTCCCTTGCAAAGCATTGCATAAAAAACTGAACAAATATTAAAACACGCGTTCATGTGTGTTTGCATGAATGTAAGACTTTGCCACAAGGTTGGCTAAAATTGTGGGAAATGTTGCATGCAAATAAACTTGTTTCGCCGGTTGAGGCAAAAATGGCACGAAGTGCAAGCAATGGAAAATACCCCAAATCTGTAGCATTACAGCGATTCCAACGCAAAGCAAAGGGCAAAACCAAGCTGTATGCAATGGCTGAAGGAAAAAAATATGTGGCCGAAAAACTCTACATGCCATGAGGGTGGTTTTCAACAAAAAGAAGAAGAAGAAAAACGAATCACTATGGGACTGATGAATATTTGGTACGTGCCAGCAGGCGGAAATGACCAAGTTTTTCTTTTCCATTTTGTTATTGTATGACTTGTGTGTGGTGTTATTTAAAGGGGGCTTAGCTTTAAAGGCCACACTCTATGGTGAGTGAGTTTTTTATTCAGACCTGGGGATTGCTTGCCTTCCGCCCAATAAGTTTGTAAAAGCTCCCATAGTTTCTTTATCATCGATATTTATGCCCATTGGATGATGAAGCAGTTTGAGATTTTTAAATTTGTGGGTTGTTTGGTTGTTGTGTTGTTCATTGCTGGAGATTAACAACTTTTAACACTCACTTACCTGCACGGTTTTTTTTCTGCCCTTTATAACATCAGGATCGTTGGTGATGTGCTCCTCTATCAAATTTCGCAGTTTATCAAAAACTTTATTTTTGAATTTACTCAAATAGGTTTCATGTTCTTCGATGTCGGGGTCTATGCCAGTGTCGCAGCAATTTCCAGGAACACTACATAAAGAGAAGTAAACAAAGAAAATAGGATGTGAATATGGGAAACATGTAAGACAAGACAAAATCAAGATGATGCCGACTATATTATACCCCATGCTTCTTGGCCTTCGTAAAATTTTACTTTGAGTTAAGGAATCCAAACCATGGTAGCCAATAATAGGGTGAATCGCCATGCGATCTATGAACAAATTCCCATGAACATTCCACTAAGGAACAGGGGCAAACTTCTCACATATCAATGAGTGCAGTCCGATTCAAGATTAGGCTCAATGATAAGGGACCTCCTATTTTATAGCCGTGTCCGAACGGCATGACGCAGTGCGACACCTCTTTGGAGAGAAGTTTTATATGGCATAGTATCTGACAAAAGTTGCCAGCATAAGGAGGGGAAAACCACCGCTGAAAATTTCTTCTGATGGTCTCTCCAGGATTCGAACCCAGGCGTTCAGCGTCATAGGCGGACATGCTGACCCATGCGCTACGGTGGCCTCCACCACCTCTTTGGAGAGAAGTTTTACATGGCATAGTACCTCACAAATGTTGCCAGCATTAGGAGGGGAAAACCACCGCTGAAAATTTCATGTGATGGTCTCTCCAGGATTCGAACCCAGGCGTTCAGCGTCATAGGCGGACACGCCAACCCATGCGCTACGGTGGCCTCCACCACGGGAGCGACTATTGATACTATTTCCACGTTATTGACGGTCACCTCAATGTCCACGGAGACCGCCGTAGTGTACTTCTTTTGCTGAAGTGACATCTCGATCGTTCGTACCACTTCGCAGAGGGCCGTTTTGGGCCCCCCTGAAGTTCTCTGGCGTAAGTTCCTCTCTCACCTTCAGGTCTATCAGTCTTTACAGTGATTTGAACGATGAATGACAAATGGGCCTAAAATCCTTCGTCGTACTGCTCCATCAAGGGCAGGGTGACTCCACGGGACTCGTGCAGCAGTGCTGGGATAATTCCGACCAGTCCGGCCTATTTGAATGGCCGGAAAGTTAGGACTGCCCACACTATCTTCCCCTCGTCAACGATGTCCCTGATGAGGTCATCCGCCATGGCAGCTTCTGTAGGTATTGCATTAACTCGATCGCAGTCCTGTGCTTGGATTGTCAGTGAGAGGGTCGTGGTTTTGATTTCCAACAGAGGCCTTGGTGTGTCGCCACTGTGGTATCGCAATGGAGTTAAAATTGTCTAAGTGAGTCTGTAGAGGACTGCCACTCTAACCTAACCTATGGAAACCAATAGGCGACATGAGCTGCATGTGGTTAGTCTATATTAACCAGCATCACTCAGAGGTAGCAGGAACACACTGCTCAGAGTAATGAAGAGAGTTGGCACTGACGTGTTCAGATTCAGGAAGCGTGGTTTCGATGTAACAAGGTTAGTGGACTCAGAACATGCAACTTGAAACCAATCTCACCCTCGATTGAAGGCTACGAGGTTCGTGGATTCAGACCATGCAATTGGAAACAAAGGTAACAAGGTTCGTGGACTCAAATCAGGCATTTTAAACCAATCTCTCCGCCTATTGAAGGAAAGATTTGGAAAAATAGCATAGCCAGAAGAGAGGTGACAAGGTTCGTGGGCTCAGATCAGGCAACTTGAAACCAATCTCTCTCCGGGGCCAGAAGAGATCTTTTTTAACTCTGATTTCTCGTTACAGCAAGGACGATTTCATGGTTATGGCCCTGCAGAATCAAAGCAAACCAATACTGCTCCTTGCCTCCATCTTCCTAGCGTATGAGAAGGAAAACTCTTCGAGAGAGATCCATCTTATACTTGATGGACGACGCCAATACACATCACGGTCTATGGGGTAGCATGGGTGAGTAACTTTTTGATTACATTTTTCCAAGATCATGGTTTTCTGCACCAAGGGGATTACTTCATTGTTCTACAACTGAATTAGGCACTTAGGTATAGATATAACGCTTGCGATGATCGGTCATCAATCCGGGCTGCTTTTTTGGCCTAAAAAGCATAAGTTTCCAGCATGAAAAGGGGTGAGCTACAGAAATCTGAGGAACACCAACTACGAGAAGCTCGGGGTATATATGCAGAAGCTTGGGTCCCCTGGAGTACCTATATCGGACGCAATGGAAATGGAGACCGCAGTACTGCGTTCCTAAATAAAGCCTTTCTGAAGTTATGTCTAAAACCGGTGCCAGCACTGGTGGACGCCGGAACTAAAGGTACTTAAGAAGGAAAGTTGGAGGCTTTTTAAAAAGGCGAAGATAAGTTTGCAGGATGATCACGTGATAGAAAGGGGTAGGCTACTGAAACCCGAGGAACACCAACTAGGAGAAACTCGGGGTATAAATGCAGAAGCTTGGGTCCCCTCGAGGACCTATTTCGGATGCAAGAGAGCTGGAAGGTATGTCTAAAACTGGTGCCAGCGAGAGGAAGGAATCCCTGAAATTGGTTGGTTGCGCATCCTCTCAAAAGATATCAGCACGCGAACCTTCCTGGGGAGGGAGAACGGAAACTACAACGAAGCAATCAATAAATGGTGAAACTCCTGATAGAGAAGGAGTTTCTATGCATTTAATATGAGGTCAGAGATCAAGGTGTCGCAACCCACAGAAGCGTCTTCATTGGATTTTCAGTGCAAGCCTGGCATAGTTCTTTATAGCGAGAGTATGAAGAAAGGTCAGGGTGGTGAAGGAGAAACTGACACCGGATAACCATCAGAGAGATGAAGAAAAGGTCAATAAGAAGACTCTCGAGATGGGTTCACAACTAACGCACGGAAGACGTCGGAGGTGATGCTCTTCACTTCTAGACACAAGATACCGGATTTTAGACTAACGGCTTTAGAAGAAGCCACTCTGCCACTTATTGAAGGATGAGAAACACCTGGGCCTAATTTTCGGTTCGAAAATGTCCGGAAAGAGTTATACCGAGGAAAGAAGCAGGAATGCACTGTGCATCTAAAACTCCTACAGAAAGAAGTTCGGTAGAAAGTGGGTAGCTAAACGGAGAATGAGTTCCTGGGTGTGAGACCATTGCTTTTGTATGGCTCATAGTCTTAAGAGAGGAAGATTTGTACTACGGAGCTCGAGACCATTAACAATCTGGCCTACATTGGAATCACTTCGCAGGTAGGCATGGAGGCAAGTTTTTGTCAACGATAAGGGAGATCATGAAAAGGTTACTGAGAAGGCTATTTAGAAATGGGCTACGAGAAATGGGATGAGGACTATCCCAAGGAAGACGAAGCTGGTGCTCTCATTTCTTGTTATAAAATACCGTATTTTAGGCTCTTTTCTTTGGAAAGGATTATTCCGTAGTTTTCGATGGAAACGAAAAACATGGGCCTGATTTTAGACTCCTAAACTGTTCTAAAAGAGGAATGCGGAGGAAACAAGCCGAAAGGAACTATGAGTCTGCTGGCGTTGTAGAATGATGTTCGGTAGGAAGCATGGAGTTATGCGAAGGATAATATTTTGAATATACCCTGCCAGCGTGTGACCAGGGTTGACGGATGGGGCTCGAGAGAAACAAGGTCAGAAATGCGTTGGGACCACTGGAATTTGGAATTCGGATTGGAATGAATTTGCAACATATTAAAGGCCATATTCAGAACTGCTCCATCCAGGAAGAATTCGCTTTCCCTTGGGGAGGGGGGATTCACACTCCCAGAATGACTAATTGGGAGACGGACGCTGCGATTGAGAAAAATGAGACCACTGTTTTTACTGATTACTCTATGATGAAGTCATGCACGGGATTGGGCTCTTCTCCGAGACACTTGATATAGAGATGAAGTTGAGACTGCCGGACGGGTGTACAGTATTTCAGCAGATATCTGCGCCATTACGTTAGCCGCAAGAAATCTTGGGAGTTTGTCTCGTCCTCGAACTTAGGATTTATATGGACAGTATGGTAGAGGTCACCGTAGCGCAGTGGTAAGAGGTAAGCATGTCCGCTCGTGAAGCTGAACGCCTGGGTTTGAATCCTGGCGAGAACATTAGAAAGAATTTTCAGCGTTGGTTATCTCCTCCTACTGCTGGCAATATTTGTGAGGTACTTGCCATCAAAAAACCTTTCAATAAATAGGTTTCGCACATGCGGAATGGCGTTCGGGCTCGGCCATAAAAAAGGAGTCCCTAATCATCGGAGAGCAAGCATTGATATGTGAGAAGATTGTTCCTGTTTCTCAATGGAACGTTCATGAGAAAATGTGAATTTGCAACGGCGGCGCTTCGAACTGCGTTGCTGAACCAGTATACCAGAACTCACTGTGCCAAATTTCATCGGAATCGGGTAATAAATGGATCTTTAAGGGCCTTAATAATCGGTAGATCGGGCTGTCGGCCTATATGGTAGCTATACCCAAATTAGATCCGATCTGCACTACATTCCACAGGGGTGAGTAGGGGTTTGCCGGAACTATCTGTGCAAAATTTCATCGAAATCAGGTAATAAATGGATCTTTTAGGGCCTTCGTAGCCTATATCTGGAGATCGGGCGGTCAGCCTATATGGCAGCTATATCCACATTTCGTCCAATCTAGACTAAATCCGAAGGAGTGAGTATTTGCTGAGTTGCTGAATTTTTGTTCGCGATGTTCTGTTACGTCTTAGAATAACCATGCAATGTACGGTCCGAATCGGTCCATATCCTGATAAAGCTCCCATATAAACCTGATATTCGTTTAGTCTTTTACAGTTCCTTTCATCATCAATTTTTGCCTAGTTTGGCAGAAATTTTGGGCAGAATGCATGGTGGTGGATTCCCGGCCCGGCAGATTTTGGCATGCTTTTGCTTGTTTGTACTTACACCAATGTCGTGTAGTTGTCCGATGTTAAATTCATTGTTAGTTGATCCTTTAGTTTGCTCAGACGTTCTGCACTCTCTGCATCTTTCGAACTCAGCTGTGTTGATGACCACTCACGAAATACTGCCAAGATTTTCTCATTTGACAATTCTAAGAAAGCAAAAGGTAAGAAAAAAAATCTGTTAGCAGATTCAGTTAAAGGAAGAAATTTAAAAATGTAATGTAATTTGGTGTTTGGTGAACGTCGTTCATACACACTCTCACAAGAGGCTCTTACACCTCTTTAGCCATTGCGTATACGAGTGGCCCACTTTCACATTTCATTTTGTTTTAACAGTCACTGTGAGTTTATAACTGTCGACACCCATACAACGGGCTTTCGTGTATGCTTTTTAATGGAAATATGGTTAGTGGCTGCGGCCCAGTTACCGTAGATGACGGTAGGCGCACCACTTTTCATGCATTACTTACCCAATGCTTTTAACACTTCCTGTTCCATTTGCGTCTGCCGCAACTTTTGCAAACGTTCCTGCATATCTGCACTAAGAGCTTTTATCGCTGCGGGCCCTCCTGCTCCACCTGTCCCCCCTGTTCGCAACATACCCAGCAGACATTTATCCACAATGTCACGCAGTTGAACATACTCCTCGTGCCATTTTTCTAACACCATGTTTCTGGAAAAGCAAAAAAGAAAAACGCAAAGTTGGAAAAGTGAAACAAGAGAAATGAAAAAATAATATTTAAATAAATTTATGTATATATATGACACAATGAATGCATTATGGCGTTGGATTCGATGTGAGAATTGCAAAATCTTCTGCGAAAAGATTGCTGAGGAAATCCGTCAAACAACAATCACCATCCTCAAAGTCGAATGAAATATATTTAAAACTTAATTTGCAAGTAGTTTAGGTTGCTTATTTTAGGCCTCTATATTTATTTAACTCTTGATTTTATGGTTTACATAGAAACCGCTAGAGGGTGGATTTAGATATAAGTATTTACGTACGTGCAAGATATAAAAAGAACTCAAAACAAGTAAAAAGGCATTAAGTTCGGCCGGGCCGAACTTTGGATACCCACCACCTAGGGTATATATGTAAACTCCATTTCATCACAATCCGGTGAAAATTGGATAACTTAAGCACCCAAATTTGGCACGGACATTGAGTGGTCTAATATACATAACACTATTCAATTTTGTAAAACAAAATATTGGTCTTTTTGGCAGATATATCCAATTACAAAACGATCTGAACCATATAAAGGTCGAATATAGTAAGGCTCAGAAAAACTCACGGTTTGAAATTTCAGCGAAATCGGTTAAAAATTAAAGCTTTTATGGGCTTCAGACCCCTTATCGGCAGATCGGTCTATATGACAGCTATATCTAAATATAGTCCTATCTGAACCATATTTAGGTCGTCAGGAGGCTTAAAATAACTGACTGTTTTAAATTTTAGCGAAATCAGATAATAAATGAAGCTTTTATGGCCTTCAGACCCTTTATCGGGAGATGGGTCTACATGGCATCTATATATAAATAAAGTCCGATCAGAACCATATTTAGGTCGGATGCTGGTAGGTCTTAACCTACTCAGTGTTTCAAATTTAAGCGAAATCGGGTAATAAATAAAGTTTTTATTGGCTTAAGACCCCTTATCGGCAGATCGGTCTATATGGCAGCTATATCTAAACATAGTCCGATCTGAACCATATTTAGGTTGGATGTTGGAAGGTCTTAACCTACTGTTTCAAATTTCAGTGAAATCGGTAATAAATAAAGCTTCTACGGGCTTCAGACCCTTTATTGGGAGATCGGTCTATATGGCAGCTATATCGAAATATAGACCGATCTAAACCATATTTAGGTCGAGTGTCAGGAGGCTTTAAATAACCCACTGTTTAAAATTTCAGCGAAATCGGTTAAAAAATAAAGCGTTTATGGGCTTCAGACCCTTTATCGGGAGATCGGTCTATATGACAGCTATCGAAATCGGTTAAAAAATAAAGATTTTATGGCCTTCAGACCCTTTATCGGGAGATCGGTCTATATGGCAGCTATATCTAAATACAGACCGATCTCAACCATATTTAGGTCAGTTGTCGGGAGGCTTAAAATAACTCACTGTTTAAATTTTCAGCGAAATCGGATAAAAAATAAAGCTTTTATGGGTTTTAGACCCTTTTGTCGGCAGATCGGTCTATATGGCAGCTATATCTAAATATAGTCCGATCTGAACAATGTTTAAGTCAGATGTCGGGAGGCTTTAAGTAACCCACTGTTGCAAATTTCAGCGAAATCGGGTAATAAATAAAGCTTTTATGGTCCTCAGACCCTTTAACGGAAGATCGGTCTATATGGTAGCTATATCTAAATATAGTCCGATCTGAACTATATTTGGGTCAGTTGTCGGGAAGCCTAAAACTACTCACTCTTTCAAATTTCAGCAAAATAGGATGAAAAATAAAGTTTTTATGCGCATTAGACCCTTTATCGGAAAATCGGTCTATATAGCAGCTATATCCAAATATGGTCCGATTTGGCCCGTTCAAGAACTTAACCAGCGTGCATCAAAACGACGTATCTGTGCCAAATTTCAGCTCAATATCTCAATTTTTGAAGGCTCTAGAGTGATAGCAACAGACGCACGGACATCGTTAAATCGTCTTAGAATTCTACGACGATCCGAAATATATATACTTTGTAGGGTCGAAAATTGATATTTCTGTGTGTTGCAAACGGAATGATTAAATGAATATACCCCCTATCCTACGGTGGTGGGTAAAATGAGAGGGAAAGGCTAATTTTGAAATGACAATGGGGAGAAGATGTTGTAAGCAAATTCCCGGCACTATAGTAGGAATCCATTGAAGTTCTCTGCCATGGATGAGTCGAATTTTTGAACGCAAGCTTGGCATGGTCTTACATAGCAAGAGCAACTGACAATCATCGCTTTTATTCAAATCTCAGGATAGACTGATAAACCTGAAGGAGAGGAAGGGACTAAAAACGGAAAACTGTTACAACACGCATACTTCGAGGGTAGGTCGGTGGAAACGGTCCTCCATGAAATGTTACTAAAGTTCGAGATATCTCTGCAACTTAAGGAGTTCTCTATGGCAACCTTCCTGGATCTCGAGGGGGCATTAAGCAAAGCTTTAAGGGTGCCCACCCCTATATGTACCGATGGACGAATGATATGCAAAATTCCAAATTTTGCTCATGAACATGCTACTAAGGAACAGGGGAAAACTTTTCACCTATCAATGAGTGCAGTCCGATTCAAGTTTAAGCTCAATGATAAGGGGCCACCTTTTTATAGCCGAGTCCGAACGGCGTGCCACAGTGCGACACGTCTTCGGAGAGCAGTTTTACATGGCCTATTACCATACAAATGTTGCCAGCATTAGGAGGGGAAAGCCACCGCTGAAAATGTTTTCCGATGGTCTCGCCAGGATTCGAACCCACTCAGACGTTCAGCGTCATAAGCGGACATGTTAACCTCTGCGCTACAGTGGCCTCCACGACAAAATTATTAACGCAGATTTGTAAGAAAGTATGGTCAGAAGGTGGTTGGCCGAAGGATGCCTTAATGAAGGTGTTCTCGCAGATTCTCTTGAACCTCGCGATAAACGAATTCCTATTGGATCTCATCGAAGAAGGCGTTAGACTTACTGCAATTGTGAATGATATCATAATATTGATCCAAGACAAGTTTCTGTCGATGATAAGCGACTCCATGCAAGTTTTATTTAGGTGACTGTAGAGATGGGCTACCATAAATGAGAATGAGGTTTAACCCAAAGAATATGGATAAGAGTGCTCTTAACTACAGATTTTAGACTCCCATCATTGGACAGGACCACCCTGCAGTAATGGCATAAGTCGAAAAACCTAATCCTAGTTCTGGACTCTAACCTATCCTAAAAAAGGAATACGGAGTAAAGAGATCGGAAGGCATTGTGCGCATTCACTGGCCTGCGTTGGAATTACGGGAGGTTGAGGTCTTTATTGGGAACTATGCCGTAAAGATCGAGCTAGTTTGAGGGAGTTCGGCATACTAAATGAGGTCCGATCCATTCTGGGTTTTATAGATGCATAGGGTAGACGGAGGAAGTTCTTAAGCAATCTTCAAGTTTCGCAGTGTCGAAAGAGAGGATTGGTAGTCGGATAAAGTGTTTGCGAAGGATAAAGTTAGGGAGGCAATGGGTGATATTCTCGGATACACTCGATATCAGCGTATCGCTCATACTACCGGACAAGTGTACGTTAAGTATAATGGCATTGACTGCTGCCTATCTCGAACCGGAGTTGAAGTCAGATTCGGGGTCGGATTATTTTGTCGGAATCTGGTTCAGAGTCTGGACAAGCTTATTCATCTCCAAACTGGTCTTCGACTCTGGCTTAATAATTCGGCCCCAATTGACAGGCCAGCCCAGATTATTATAACCGGAAGGGGTTTACTGCCTTCAAAACTTGATGTTTGTGTGTTAAGTATGGCGGCTGTCAGGAACATGGGCACGATGATAAAAACTACAAAGAGCTTCTTCGAACCATAGGAAAGGCTGTCAGGCTCTGCTGGGTTCCAGGCCATCAAGGAGTGACGGGGAACAAAGAGGCCGAGGATCTGGCCAGGAATGAATAACTGATTGCCGCAGATATTGCTATGGAATAAGTAAGACCTCCACTGTGCCAGCTTCTTGGTAGGGTGGACGCCTTTTACGATGACTGCGTGAATAAGGCGTGGGCTGGTGCTGTAGATTCTAGGGTGTCCAAGGCCTATGGACTTAGTATTAGCGAGACCTCCACTGTGCGAGCTTCTTAGTAGGATGGACGCCTTTTACGATGACTGCGTGAATAAGGCGTGGGCAGGTGATGTAAATTCTAGGGTGTGCAGGGCCCTGTGGCCGAGCATTTCGCGAAACACTATGTGGCTTATCTTGGGGCTGCGAAAGCATGACATAGGAATGATAATAGGAAGCCTGACTGGTCATTGCAACGTCACACAGTGGGCCAAACAGCGAAAAAATGGAAATAAATCTACAATTATTTATTTTATCTTATCTTATCCAAGTTGCCACCACTTTTGACTTCTACAACCTTATGGGTGCCACTGAACCGATTAAACTTTGGCGAGTGACATATTCTCGGCATGGAAACAGTGTATTCTAACCCTTGGACAATCGAGAAATATTTTGATGAAGCTCCCATATAAGGGTACATTTCAAAAATAGAGATTTGTACACCTAGTTTAGTTGCTGGGACTTGCACAGTGCGCATGGGACTTGCATATACTTCGAAAGCCTGGCAGGAGGCAAAGGTGGTATTTATACCCAAGCTCGGCAAGGCAAGTTATGCGAAACCAAAGGCCTATAGACCTATAATCCCTACGTCCTTTCTATTCAAAACCATGGAACGTATTGTGGACACTATGATAAAGAGAAGGACGCCTACACCATTACCATGGGTGGCCACCATAAAAAACTTATTACTAGAGCCAGTGGACTATCCTCGGATTATGGGCCCCATTTCGAGACAACGGCCCGTCTACATAGTGCCCAACATCTGTGAGCCTTCTCAGTACGCTCCTGAATGTGACACTTCCAATTCAGTTTCCTGTCCAAGGTCTTTGACCTTGTCAGATATCGAAATCGTCTTATTGAGGAAACGTGGTGCGTTAAATATTTCAGTCTTCTCTGGGTAAACATTGATACCTCTGGGTCTAGTCATATGTCATATACGAGACCCTTTCGGCCCTTCTGCATAGCTCGTTCGGATCCTTACCCCTTAGAAGTATTATAACCCGTCTGCGGACCGACACGATCTAATCCTTGGACCAGTATCGGGTGTACCAGGTTCTTAGAGACTCGAAAACCCATATGCTAAGGAACAGATGGGTAAATTGTGGGTCACATGACATAAATATAGGGGAGAAAGTGGCACAGGGCTCGCCACAGGGGACATTTTATTGCCGCTGTTATGAGTGACCATCATAAATAACCTATAACGGATGATGACTGAGGAGGGATTTGAACCAGTCTGCTACGCAGACGATGTTATAATACTTCTCTGGGCTAGACCCAGAGGTCTAGGCTAGACCCAATGAAAGAATGAAATGAGGATGGGAGCAGCTCATACCATATAACGGAGGCGATGATAGGGAACCTGGAAGGAATGGACGAGGTTTCCGATCGCATACCTGAGATGAGGCTTGACGTCGAGTGCGAGGCACAGCCGCCAGCGGCACAGTCTTGGATTGACGGAACCGTAGTATTGCCATCTGGAAGATCATGTTACACAGTGGGAATTGGAGGGGGGAAAGGATGTAGTGCTTATCGACATTTGTCTTAAATTTTTGGCTGTCAAAGTGGGTGGGAAAAACATTAGCCGGAAGTCGATTCCACATACGAACGGTTCGGGCGAAATAAGAATTCTCTCTATAATGCATTGTGCGGTCCACTGGCCCAACAATTACAAACGTGTGTGAGTTCCTGGAATGTCTAGTATTCCTGACATACATCCCTACATCAGGAATAAGAAGACGAATATCAGACGAACACACACCATGAAAGTACCGATAGAACAGCGCCAAACAACCCACATTGCGACGATGATGAAGGAAGGCAATAGAGTTGGATACCCCACTGTCCCCAATCAACGCCATCGCTCTCCCCTGTACACGATCCAGTAGCTCCTGTGATGATTTTGAAGCTCCAGCCCATACATGTGAGTTGTAATCCATTTTCGGCCTTATGAAAGTGGTGTAGATGTTAAGATCAGACGGAGTGAAGTAATTCTTACACCGTTTAAGGAAGCCTAAACACTTGAATGCTTCTTTCGACACTTCGAATACATGTTTAGCCCAACGGACATCACTTTGTATTTTCATGCCCAGAACATCAAGAGCTTCTGATTGTTCAACATCTACACCATTGATAGACAAACATGATCGTAATGTGTCAGCGAATCGTTTGTGTGTGACAACATACAGCACTGAGTCTTCCGTGCATTCGACCCCACTCAGAAATGGCCAGCAAATCCTGGCAGAGTGTATCGTCCATAACCCGCCTCTTGTCCTCAATCTCTCGAAGACTTGGCCTATGGTCGAATGAGTACGAATGACAGACATTACTGTCATCCTCAAATGAGTAGATCGGATTCGATGTCTGACCCAACTGATCGTTGATGAAAATTAGAAAAAGAGAAGGAGAAAGAACAGAGCCCTGGAGTACACCTGCGGTCAATTTGTGCTCATTGGGTGAAAACCCATCTATAACGACTCGAATAGTGCGATCTCTGAGAAAGCTCAAAATAAATCAAACGAAGCCATTACCGACACCAAATGCGACAAGCTTTGATAGTAGAGTGCACCGTGCCAGACACTATATCCAGAGCCACAACCTTACTCTCACCAAACTGGTGGATTGAGCGACTCCAACGTTCCGACAGAAGTGCCATGAGGTAGCCCCGTAGAGCGATTTCTGCGGAACCCATACTGTTGGTCGCTAAAAAGGCCATTAGATGGTAAATACCTCACAAGATGGTGATTAAACATGCTCTCCATGACCTTGGAGAGAGCGGAGCATATCGCAATTGGCCGATAATTCGCAGGGTTGCTTGCCTCACCCTTCTTGGGTATTGGCTGAACGTTCGCAACCTTCCAACGCGCCGGGAAGACTCCCGCACGGTAGGCAAAGTTGAAAAGGTTGTGTAATGGACGAGCTGACGAGCAGAATTGGCTGGCGCATATGGCATAATGATTACTACAAAAGTCTACTTGAAGAGGATGAGATGATTGCTTTATTAATTTCAGGGTCTAGAGGCTTTCTCTCTTGGATAGGCGGTTTTTCTTCGATATAGGTCATGTTGCAAACGTTTCTTATGAGGTCTCTTCAGATATGTAAACAAGTCGAGATGCTTTCTTTAGAAGACGGATGGATGATTATGTGTGAGTAGACGGGTCCGATTAATGGTATACAACGCGAAAACACTAAGATGGAAATGGACTGGTGCTAATTTGGGGTGGGTGCACCTGATAGGGTTTTGCTCCCTACTATCTTCCTACAGCCTCTCATCAATCTCTCCACCTTAGCCTTAGGTCTTAGCTGGGCACTCCACTTTCTCTTTACCTTCTCAAATACACCTCTCTAGTTAGCATAGCACAATGGGCCATGAACTCATTTAGATTTGAAAAAAAGGTAACCGTTTGAAAAAATATATTCCCAAACTACGTGGACGAATATTGGTTAAGGTTGAAAAGGTAGCCATTCAACGTAAACCTATGTACACTCACGAAGTCTGGGAACATGTATTATTGCTCCGCCTACGCCAAGACAGCATGTTCTCTGAATCTGTTGTATGGTCCTTATGTTGCACTCTTCTCCATAGCAGTCCACCAAACTACTGAGGCATATGAAAGTATTGGTCTAATCACGCTCTTGTAGAGCCAGTGGGCTATCCTCGGATTCAGGCCCCATTTCGAGCCAACGGCCCGTCTACATAGTGCCCAATGAATGAGAAACTTCCAATTCAGTTTCCTGTCCAAGATCACACCTAAGTATTTGACTTTGTCAGATATCGAAATCGTCTTATTGAGGAAACGTGGTGCGTTAAATTCACTCACCTTCGTCTTCCTCGTGAACAGGCATACCTCAGTCTCCTCTGGATTAACATTGAGACCTCTGGGTCTAGCCCAGTCATATGCCATATGCAAGACCCTTTCGGCCCTTCTGCATAGCTCGTTCGGATCCTTATCGCTTAGAAGTATTATATCATCGTCTGTGTAGCAGACGGGTTCAAATCCCTCAGTCAGCATCCGTAATAGGTCATTTATGGTGGTCACCCATAGGAGTGGCGATAAAATGCCCCCCTATGGCGTGCCCTGTGCCACTTTCTCCCTTATATTTATGTCATGGGACACACAATTTATCCACCTGTTCCTTAGCGTATGCTGAGGACCGGGTCCACCCGCTACTGGTGTAAGGATTGGATCAGTGTGTCGCTCCGCACATTGTTAAAAGCCCCCTCGATGTCAATGCATACCGTCAGTGTGTACGTTTCGAAGGATTCTTCTATTTTGTGCACAACCTCGTGCTGGGCAGTCTCCACCGACCTTCCCTTGACATAGGCATGTTGTTTGTATTTGTGCAGTTCGCTGGATGTCATACTCTTTATCATGGTGTCCACAATACGTTCCATGGTTTTGAGTAGAAAGGACGTAAGGCTTATGGGTCTGTAGGCATTTGGTGTCGCATAACATGGCTTGCCGGGCTTAGGTATACAACCACCCTTGCCTCCTGCCAGGCTTTCGGAGTATATGAAAGTTCTAGGCACGCTGTGAACATTCCATTAAGGAACAGGTGAAAACGAGCGATGATCCTGTCATATCCGTCCGTCTGTCGCTATTAGTCACCCTATAGTATTTAGAATTTAATCTCTATTAAGTTTGATTGAAGTGGAGAAGACTAGCAACTTTGGTTGCTATCCGCTTCACTCGCAAACCTTAGGTTCATATTTCTGAACTATTTGTGTTTTTTTTCCCCTTAAAAGAAAATATGCCGCACTCATACTTGAAGTGCTTTCAGGATGTTGAAAACCCTTGACATATATTTACTATCCGGCCCAAACTTCATGGAATTAAGTGCTTTAACTTGACTATCAATGCGATGAGCCGGGAGCCATAACGGCACAACGCAACCATTCAAGCTGTAATGATGACATTGATGGCCATAATTCTGATGCGGCATGCCATCGCTTAAGATGATGAAGGTTGAAATAAATAAAATGAAATTTTCATTTATTTATGTGCAAAGTGCAGAAAGGCAAAATTAAAATGCTGCATCCCTTTTGTGTGTATAAAATACACTCCTCACCGATCATTTTAATTTAAGGAATCACATCGCAATTCATATACATTCGTGTTATTTAATTGTTTAACACTTATTGCAAAAATAATTCTCTGAAACGAAATGTTTTACGTGCTATGCAGGATATTTCAACGGTTAAATGGCATTTCCTGCAAATGGTAATAATAAAATAAATTGTGCAACTGAACTCTTTGAATGGAATAATAAACTGCTGAAACTGTACAAATTAAATTCATGATTATCTTTAAAAGAGTGACATAAGAACCTTCAGATCAAATCAAATTACGACGACCTTTGTTGGGATATTAAAACTTGCTACTCATTTGATCGCCAAGCCTTGGCTAAAGAAGATATGCTCTATGCACTGCTCGTATCAACATATCGTTTACATATGTGGGATGGAAGGACACAAAGGACATTTTAACTCTCAAAGCAAGATAAACGTACAGCAAAGATTCCCCTTTTTATACCCACCAACATAGGATAAGGGTATACTAATCTATTCATTCCATTTGTAACACCTCCATATATTGATCTGCGACCCCATAAAGTGTATATATTCTGGATCGTCTCGGCATTCTGAGTCAATCTAGCCATATCCGTCTGTCCGTCTATCGAAATTACCATAGCGGTCGAACACGTAAAGCTGGTCGCTTGAAATTTTGCATAGTTATTTCTAATTGAAACAGGTCGATGGTAGGCAAATGGGCCATATCGGTTAAGAGTTGGATTTAGCCCCCATATAAACCGATTACCGGATTTGAATTCATGAGAACGATTTGACTTCTTTAGCCCCTGGAAACCGCAATTTTTGCCCGATTTGGCTTAAAATTAGCATGTAGTGCGACATCTCTTGGGAAAGAAGTTTTACATGGCAACGTACCTCACAAATGTTGCCAGCATTAGGAGGGGAAAACCACCGCTGAACATTTTTTCTGATGGTCTCGCCAGGATTCGTACCCAGGCGTTCAGTGTCATAGGCGAACATGCTAACCTCTGCGCTACGGCGGACTCCAGTGCTCTGTTATGACTTCCAATAACTGTGCTAATTACGGTCCAAATCGTTCTATAACCTGATATAGCTTCCATATAAACCGATCTCCCGATTTGACTCCTTGAGCCACTGGAAACCGCAATTTTTGCTCCAATTGGCTTAAAATTTGCATGTAGTGTTCTGCAAAAACATCCACGTACGGTCCAAATTGGTTTATAACCTGACATACCTCCCATATAAACCGACCTCCCGAATTGACTTCTTTGGTTCTTACAAGCCGCATTGTCTGTCTGATTTGGCTGAATTTTGCATGTGGTGTTCCGTTATGACTTCCAACAACTGTGCCAAGCACTATCCGAATCGGTCTATAACCTGATATAGCTCCCATGTAAACCGATCTCCCGATTTGACTTCTTGAGCCATTATTAACATAATGTTAGGTTAGGTTTAAGTGGCAGTCTACCATCAGACTCTCTTTTCAGACGTTTTCGTCCATTGTGATACCACAGGAACAAAATAAGGAAGATGCCGTCTAGTTCCTACCGTTTAACCACCCAGATTGCTTTAAAAAGCCCAATAACTTGCAAATGTTCCCTTCCGTTAAATCAGACAGTTCCTCAATGAAATCAGATCCTAATGTGAAACTCCTTCTAACTGCTAGTGTGGGACACACACTTCTTTTCCGATGTCCTTACAACTTCTGCAAAAATCGTTGCTGGCAACCTTCAGTCTGTCAGTATGTTTTCCGATTAGACAGTGAGCTGTCATGACGGACACAATGACTGAGACGTCTGTTCTAGCCAATGACAGCAAAACGGTAGACCTCTTCAAGTCTAGATTAGGTCAGATAGTTTTGGAATACTCACAGCCTCCTCTTTGTGACCATCTATCATTCGTTGTCCTTCGGGCCTGGTCCTGAAAACTTAGCTAGAGGTATACCCACAGATCCCAGTAACCCTGGAATATATAGGGTAGTTCCTAGACTCGCAAGCTCGTTCGTTTTACAATTTCCTGGGATATTTATGTGGCCCGGTACCCAGAACATGTGAATTTTGAACTGTTCAGCCATCTCGAATGCTCACAGCCTACTCTTTGTGACTATCTATCATTCGTTGTCGTTCGGGCCTGAAAACTTGCAGTATCCTTGGAATGTATAGGGTAGTTGGTAGCCTCCAAAGCTCGCCTGCATTACAATTTCCTGGGATATTTCTGTGGACCGGCACCCAGAACAGGTGAATTTTGATCAACGAGGTCTAACCCCCAAATTTTGCCAATGGCTCTCGTGCAGGTGTATAGGGCAAGAGTTGCCTTTGGATGTTGGATTTGAAGTTCAATTTCCTGTCAAGCAAAACACCCAGGTTTTCTGTAAATGAAACATTCTCTACTGCCAAGGAGACAGGTTCCACTGTATGCAACATGTGTCTCCTGTTGAAAAGAACTACTCCTGCCTTGCACGGATTTATACCTCGACCTGTGGCACATAAAGCTTCCTGAAGTATATCTCTTAGAGAGCTGCTAAACTTTCCCCTAACCGTAGCATACAAATGTGTTTTCAGCAGACTTGTTTACTAAAAACAGCAGATTTTGTTAGTTGAAATAGCAGTAAGAAATGTTTGCTAATACAGCAAACCTGTGTTGGCTGAAACAGCAGTAATGACTGCTGTTTTAGCAAACATTTTTGCTGTTTTGAATAACAAATTTGGTTGAGTGTACATATATACTTTGGTCTTGGTCTCTCAATATTTTGATGTGTTACAAACAGAATAACGAGATTAGTATTTCAGAACGTTATGGTAGAGGGCATGAAAATCTGACCATAAATGAAGATATGGCAGCCCGAATATTTTTTCAAAATCCAAGGTAACCAACTTTAGGGCCCTGCCAAAAAGCGCTTGAACCACCTTGAAATTTTGTATGTTATCTTAATCACACTTCAGCTCTCACATCATTTCAAATTTAATGGAGTTATCTCCACCTGTTCTCAAATGGCATATTTTTTACTTGTATTTTTCGATTATTTTCCACTGTGCGACTTCAATTTCTAATAATCCCCTACGTCTGGCATTGAATTGATGCTAAATGGTATTACATTGATCATTGATTATAATATTATATTGGTAAAGTACCGTTTTTTCTCACAGTGTAGGAATAAGAAGGCATCTCTTCTTCCAATGGTACCACAATGGACTAAAATGTCAAAGTCTGTCTGATTATATTTTTAAATGAGTATTTAATGAGTACTTCCTATACTTTGTCATTCTATAACTACAACCAAACTGTCCTCCTTTAAAATTTGTGCTTTAATAGAAAAAAAAAATTCTACATCTGACCACACAGATCCCATTTCTCCTTTCTATTGGTTGGAAAAAAAAACTTGGTAGGTTTCTCCATGTTCTCGACATTAAATTTTTCATAGCTTCTATGGCATCGTTCTTCAAAGGTTCTCGCAAGCAAATGTCTCTGGGTTTCCATGTTGTGACGTTGTTGTGGCAACCTCCATGGTGGATGGTTCACATTAAAGGTTCCGGCAGCTTATTCACAAGTGCTTTAGAAAATGCTACTTCAGCAATTGTTTAAAGTGGGACTACTGCTTTGTATAGCTGAATCCACGCTACTACATTTAATTTTTCACTTATCTTGACTTTGCCGAACACCGTAGCAATTTTGGGGTAGCAAAAAATTACAAATATAAAACGCTTTTGAAAAATTAGCATCGAAGCGTTTGTTACATAAATGGACTATGAAATGGTGTCCGATTTAGTGTGAGTGGCATTACAATTACCACTGTGACCCATTATTATGTTAACTAGGAGATGTCCTGCATTTTCTAAAATTTGTTACAGCTCTAGCTGTAATGAGTGATTGCATGAAGATAGCGTCTAGAGTGATCTGATTTTAATTCGAGTAGGATTGGCTAGGTGTATTAAAAGGCGATGTGTGCATGATCCCCGGTTACAAGCAAGACACAAGAGGTCGACAGTGGGCGCATCTGGAGGGACAAGTGGCCTAAGTTTATTTCTTTCTACAGACAGTTGCCATCATGGTCTAGGGAGCAGCGGGGCTTCGCCGTTATCGCTTTGAAACGCAACGGAGGCCGCCATATAACCGACGTCATTTTCAAGACTGCATGAAATAAAATTGGGATGCATCATTTATGGACCCATAGCAGCTATACCTAAATATAGTCCGATCTCCGCCATATTCAGGAAGGCTAATTGTACCATATTCATTGGCTAAAAAATGTAGCTTTTATTGGCCTAAGAACTTCAATCGGGAGGACGGTATGTGTATATGACATATATTGAAAATGAGTGTCGAAGAGACTAACACAGCCCATTGTGTCAAATTTCAGCGAAATCGTGCAATAAACGTGCCTTTTTTGTCCCAAGAACTTAAGTCGAAAGATCGGTATATATGACAGCTGTATCCAAACATAGCCCGATCTTAAGCATACTTGGTACGAATGACGAAGATCCTAAGAGGACTTATTATGCTAAATTTTAGAGAAATACGTTAATAAATTCACCTTTTATGTACCTTACACCTTAAATCGGGAGATCAGTATATATGGCAGCTATATCCAAATCCTGGGTAGAACATGAAACAAATTTCAGCCGTGGTTTTCCCCTCCTAATGCTGGCGACATTTGTGAGGTACTATGCCATTTGAAACAAGTACCGGGCCGGACCGAATCTTGAAACCCACCACCATGGATTGTGCTTAAATGTGGGAACTATATCTGGTTATTTTGACCTATTTCGCACAGTTGTTGAGAGTCATAACAGAACATTATATGCAAAATTTCAGCTACATCGTATAAAAATCGCTGTTTGTAAGGGCTCAAGAAAATAAAGCGGTAGATCGGTTTATATGGGAACTAAATCAGGTTATTCACCAATTCAAACCGTACTAAGCACAGTTGTTGGAAGTCGCAACGGAACACTATGTGCAAAATTTCAGCCGCTATTTTGATTTCGACAGACGGACGGACGGACAGACATGGCTAGTTCAACTCAGTATATCGAGACGATCAAGAATATAAAATATATTTCAAAGTGTTACAAACGGAATGACTAGACTAGTATGCCCCCATCCTTTGGTGGTGGGTATAAAAATGGTATGGCAGCCATGTAAAAAATTATACCCAAAAGATATGTCGCACTGCGGCACACCGTTGACTAGGAAGTCCCTTATCATTGAGCATAAACTTGAATCTAAAAGCAATCATTGATGTGTGGGAAATTAGCCCTTGTGGATTGTTCATGGGAAAATCTACAAAATTTCTAATATAAATCTGGACCGATCTGGGCCAAATTAAACAAAAATGTCGAGGGGCCTAACATAACTTACTGTCCAAAATTACAGTGAAATCTGTCAATAAAAGCGCCTATAATGGGCCCAAGACCTTAAGTGAAGGGATCGGTCTATAGAGCAGTTACAGACATCGGTCTATAACCATACTCAATACGAATGTCAAATGTACTAATGCAACTCATCGTGCCTTATTTCAGCAAAATCGGTTAACGAATTCACTTTTATGGACCCAAAACTTTTAGTCGGGAGATCGGTGTGTATGGCAGATATATCTGGGCCAAATTAAGCAAGAATGCCGAGGGGCCTAACAAAACTTACTGTCCCATATTTCAGCGAAATCGGAAAATAAATGCTCATATTATGGGCCCAAGACCTTAAATAGAGAGATCGGTCAACATGGCAGCTATATCGAAACCTGGATCGGTCAAGGCCGTATTTAACAGGGATATCGAGGAGCCTAACACATCTCGCTATACCATATTTCTGATATGCGAAATCCGACAATAAGTAAACCTATTTTAAGAAGAAGACCTTAATAGAGAGATCGGTCCATATGGCTGCTTAAAGATGTAATGATCTGGGCCAAATTAAACAAGGATGTCGAGGGGCATAACTTTCTATCACAAATCCTTTTTTCACTCAGACGGCAGATGTCTTTGCCACTATCTAAAATAAATAATAAACACTACTCCCTCTTTCCCCCCTCCGGCTCTTAACTATTCTCTCCAACACAATCCACTGCACACATAGGGACAAATTTCATCCAAATCAGATGAAGACATTGATGACAACGTCAACACGATTACGACTGCACTAGTGGAGTTTTTCGAAGATAGTTGTCATCATCGAGAAAGGAAATCAGCTCAACAAAACCCCTAGATGACCGGGGAAATTCGCAATATTGGGAAAGAGGTCCTAAGACCTTTTAACAGAGCATGTCGTAAAAAAAACGGAAGTTTATTGGGATGTGTATTACACACGGCTCAAGGAATACAATAAAATTACCAGAGCGGCAAAACGTGGATCCTGCAAGGTTTTCTGCGAACAGGTCGATAGCGTTAATGATGCCGCCGAGATAAAAAGTTTCTCCAAAAACCCATGACCATGACCTTTCTAATCAAAACCATGGAATGCATTGTGGATACCATGATAAAGAGATAGGGACATCCAGCGAACTGGTCAAATACAAACAGCATGCCTATGTCAAGGGAAGGTCGGTGGAGACTGCCCTACACGAGATTGTGTATAAAATAGAAGACTCCTGAGATGAAAAGGCGTACACACTGGCAGTTTGCATAGACATCGAGGGGGCGTTTAATAATGTGCGGACCGACACATGTATCCAATCCTTAGACCAGTACCAGGTGGACCCGGTATTTAGAGACTAGATAAACCATATGCTAAGGAACCGGAAATTGCGGGTCCCACTACATACATATAAAGGAGAAAGAGGCACAGGGCACACCACAGTAGGGCATTTTATGGCCGCTCTTTTGGATGACCACCATAAAACACATATTACGGATGCTGTGTGAGGATGGGGGGGATCGGGAGGCCACCGTAGCGCAAAGGTTAGCATGTCCGCCTATAACGCTATTACGCCTGGATTCGAATCCTGGCGAGACCATCAAAAAAAAATTTCAGCCGTGGTTTTCCCCTTACTATGCTGGCAACATTTGTGAGATACTATGCCATGTAAAACTTCTCGCCAAAGAGGTGTCGCACTGCGGCACGCCGTTCGGACTCGGCTATAAAATGGAGGCCCCTTATCATTGAGCCTGAACCTGACTGCACTCATTGATATGTGGGAAGTTTTGCCCCCTGTTGTGGGGATGGATTTATACCCGTCTGTTATGCAGACGATGTTAAAATCCTTCTAAGGGTAAGGATCCTAATCTGCTATGCAGAAGGTGCGAAAGCGTCTTGCATATTGCATATGACTGGTTTAGACCAAGGGGTGGTCTAACCCAGTCATATGCCTCTTTCCTCTTTTCAAGAGGAAAACGAAGGTGGGCCAATTTGATGCACAACGTTTCCTCAACAAAACGATTTCGATAACTGACAAGGTTAAATACTTAGAAGTGATAATGGATAGGAAACTTAACTTGGAAGTGTCAAAATCTGGAGCGTACTGAGAAGGCTTACAGATGTTGGGCACTATGTAGAGGGCCGTAGGCTCGAAATGGGGTCTGAATCCGAGGATAGTCCACTGGCTCTACAGGAGCGTGATTAGACCAATACTTACTTACGCCTCTGTAGTTTGGCGGACTGCTATGGAGAAAAAGTGTAACATAAGGACCATACAACAGGTTCAGAAAACAGTTGTCCTTGGCATGAGGCAGAGTGATGAGGACCACGCCCACTAGGGCACTGGAGATTATCGGACTACATAGATGTCCGAGCAATTGACATACAGATTATATGTAGGCAGCCACTGCGGCTATGTAACTGAAGGCGATGGAATGGATTGAGAATGGGAGCATCTCATACCATCGTGCTATAATTGAACCGACAATAGCAAACCTGGAAGGAAGAGGTTTCCGGTCGGATACCGTATACGACACTTGAGGTCGAATAAGAGGCACTGCTACCAGCGGCACAGTCTTGGATTGACGGAACCCTAGTGTTGCCATCTGGAAGATCATGATGCACGGATGAGTTAAAGCTAGGGAACAGAGTGGGACTGAGGTCTACATTGAGAACCCAGGAACTGAGATCGGTTTTAGACTGCCTGACCATAATACGGTCCTGCAGGCAGAGATCCGGGCTATCACGTAATGCGTGAAGCGGTTTGGTACTAACGCGAAGGCGTCGAGGGTGAACATCTTTACGGACAGTTAAATTGCCATAAGGGCAATAACAACCAGGAGGGTAAGGGTCACGAACAGGAGATTAACGCCTTCTCTGAGGATGACACATTCCACATCGTTTGGATGTCGTGCCATAACGGAGGTAAGGGGGAATGAAAAGGCAGACGATTTGACAGTAAGCTTCAGAGAACTGCGTCGATAAACTTGGTTAACCCGAAGCCTTTTAGGTCGATGCAGTCCGATTTAAGGGCATGGACGACAAACGCATGTTACAATGTGGAACAGTTGATAAAACGGCAAAAATCCTATGGGTTGATCCGATCATCAGCGGACGAGGCTATTACTGAACGGAAGCAAGAAGGAGGTCAGTATAGCTATTAGTATCATAACGGGACACATAGGACTACGAGACAACAGCATTTCCTATGTCTTTGCCCGGGTTTCACGGCTAACAGATACCGGTACTTAGGTGGGGACATGATACCCGACATGAACCAACTTAGAGGAGTGGTATGGAAAATAATTAAGGATTTTGAAAGTAGTCCGGAATGCCTAAGTTAAAATTTTCTTTTTAGAGGTTACTTTTAATTTTTTAGAGCGCACAACAAGCCGATTACTGGCTTTGCTGTATGTCCATAGTGGCAAGGGGCAGATTAATATCTGCACCTTCTTTTTAACCCAACCTAATCTAAAAGTAAAGGAGCGGAGCAGAAACATTTTTGCCGAAACGGGAGAGGGAAAAGTTACCCCCTTCGGATCCCTGGTCTTGACGGATCCCTGGTCTTCTGAGTCGGTCTAGCAATGTTCGTTCGTCCATCTGAAATGACGATTGCGGTCGAAGGCATAAAGCTAGCCGCTCGAATTTTGCATTGATACATCTTACTGATGTAGGTCGTTTGGGATTGCAAAAGGGCAATATCGGTTCAGATTTCGATTTAGATATAGCTCCCATATAAACCGATCTCCCGATTTGAAGTTTTGAGCCCGCGAAAGCCGTAATTGTATTCGTATTGTTTGAAACTTTGCACGTTGAGTTCTCTGTGACTACCAACAATTGTGCCAAGTATGGTCCAAATCGGTCTTTAACTTCATTTGACTTCTAGAACCAGTGGACTTCTGGCTCCCATATAAACCGATCTCCTAATAAGTCTTCTACGGCTCACATAAACTTCAAATTTTGCCTGGTTTGGCAGAAATTTGGTAGGTAGAGCAGAGAGACTATCCCCTTCAACTAAGTTCATTTTGTGTAAATTTTTAGCAGAATCCATGGTGGTTGGTTGCTAAGATTCAGTCCAATCGAACTGTCCGTCCGTCTGTCTGTCCGCCCGTCTGTTGTAATCACTCTAGACCCTTCAAGAATTAAGATATTGAGCTGAAATTTGGCACAGATTCGTCTTTTTGATGCATGCTGCTCAAGTTCTTGAACGTGCCAAATCGGACCATATTTAGATATAGCTGCTATATAGACCGATTTTCTGATAAAGGGTCTAATGTCCATAAAAACTTTATTTTTCATCCGATTTTGCTGAAATTTGAAACAGTGAGTAGTTTAAGGCTTCCCGACAACTGACCCAAATATGGTTTTGATCGGACTATATTTAGGTATAGCTACCATATAGACCGATCTCCCGATAAAGGGTCTGAAGACCATAAAATGTTTATTTGTTACTCGATTTCGCTGGAATTTGCAACAGTCAGTTATTTTAAGCCTCCCGACATCTGATCTAAATATGGTTTAGATCGGACAATATTTAGATATAGCTACCATATAGACCGATCTCCCCATAAAGGGTCTGAAGACCATAAAAGCTTTATTTATTACCCGATTTCGCTGAAATTTGCAACAGTCGCTTATTTTAAGCCTCTCGACATCTGACGTAAGTATTGTTTAGATCGGACTATAGTTAGATATAACTGTCATATAAACCGATCTCTCGATAAAGGGTCTGAAGACCATAAAAGCTTTATTTATTACCCGATTTCGCTGAAATTTGCAACAGTGGGTTCTTTTAAGCCTCCCGGCATCTGTCCTAAATATGGATTAGATCGGACTATGTTTAAATATAGCTACCATTAGACCGATCTCCCGATAGAGGGTCTGAAGACCATAAAATCTTTATTTGTTACCCAATTTCGCTGGAATTTGCAACAGTGGGTTCTTTTAAGCCTCCCGGCATCTGTCCTAAATATGGATTAGATCGGACTATGTTTAAATATAGCTACCATTAGACCGATCTCCCGATAAAGGGTCTGAAGACCATAAAATCTTTATTTGTTACCCAATTTCGCTGGAATTTGCAACAGTCAGTTATTTTAAGCCTCCCGACATCTGACCTGAATATGGTTCAGATCGGACTATATTTAGATATAGCTACCATATAGACCGATCTCCCGATAAAGGGTCTGAAGACAACAATCAACAATCGTTTATTTTAAGCCTCCCGACATCTGACCTAAATGTAGATTAGATCGGTCCATATTTAGATATAGCTGCCATATGGACCGATCTCCCGATAAAGGGTCTGAAGCCCGTAAAAGCTTTATTTATTACCCGATTTAGCTGAAATTTAAAACAGTCGCTTATTTTAAGCCTCCCGGTATCTGTCCTAAATATGGATTAGATCGGTTTATATTTAGATATAGCTGCCATATAGACCGATCTGCCGATAAAGGATGTGAAGCCCATAAAAGCTTTATTTTTTAACCGATTTCGCTGAAATTTAAATCCGTGAGTTTTTCTGAGCCCCACAATATCCGACCTTAATATGGTTCGGATCGATTTATAATTGGATATATCTGTCAAAAAGACCAATATTTTGTTCTACAAAATTGAATTGTGTTACGTATATTAGACCACTCAATGTCCGTGCCAAATTTGGGTGCTTAAGTTATCCAATTTTCACCGGATTATGACGACATGGAGTTTACATATATACCCGAGGTGGCGGGTATCCAAAGTTCGGGCCGGCCGAACTTAATGCCTTTTTACTTGTTAAAACTCTGTGATGTTATGCTTCTTCCACGAGGCAGAAAATGCTGTAAGGGTCTTAGAATAGCATACGGATTGACTAGACCTAGGGGTTTCAACGTTTAACTTGCAATGAATGTTTTAATGAAATTTAAAGTTGTGTAAATTTCTCGTCCTCCTCATAAGAAACTTTAAAGTTGTACCGTAAACCATCACTTTGAACCGACAGTTTTTCCCCCCATGATTTTAACAAAGAATGTCTGCCTATCATTTGCATAGCCCCCCCTGCGTGCGATAATTGCCTATTTCGTTTAATTATAAAATCAGTCTTTAAGAAATGAATTCGATTTTAAGCCTTGAAACTTTTTAGAGTATTGAAATCCTTTTTTGGTCTCCCATCATTTGTCCATCAATTAAAGTTTATGTGCCTCTTATGACATTTTACCCATATACAAAATCCTTCCCCTTATGGCCTTTTATGGTGCGATTTGTGTCAATTAGCCAAAGAGGACCTATTAGTGTGTCATTCAATTGATTAGTTGAGCTTAATTAAAAGCCTTTGGCCGTGTGCAATACTCCATTAAAAATTCCATTTAATACTTATAATTAGATTAGTTTTTATAATCCTAGGCATCCTTCTCTCTTCATACCTCTCGTTTAGTGTGGGCCTTATGCGGGTCAATGTCTGCCTACATAGATGAACTCATTTTTATAGAATTTCCTGTGATGGGGAAACGGAAACACAACAACATCAACACCACCAGCACAAGCCGCACACCAGTGGCAACATCAACATCAACAGCATCAGCCAAACAAACATCGCCTTGACTACAAAGAACAAATGAAGGCGCCACCACCATCAGCAATATAAGCAAAAATATAAATTGACACATTGACGTGGAAAGACTTGTAGCATGCACACTGAAATTGCCCCATGTTGACACGAAACCACCTACGGCTGTGACTAAACCATTGATTGGAGCGAATTTTCTAAACATCCGCAAAAGGACAGAGTCTTTGCTGTGACTACAGTCATTGCACTATGGCGTCGTACAGGTATTTTTATACCCACCACTGAAGGATGGATATATGTATATATTCTCGTAGTAAAAATTTGAGACAGTCTAGCAGAGCCACAAAGAGGGGCTGTGAGCATTGCAAAACTATGTGGCCTAATCTAGACTTGAAGAGGACTACCGCTTTGCTGTCATTGGCTAGAACAGACGTCTCAGTCATTGTGTCCGTCATGACAGGTCACTGTTTAATCGGAAAACATGCTGACAGACTGAAGGTTGCCAGCAACGATTTTTGCAGAAGCTGTAGGGAGATCGAGGAAGAAGAGACTATAGAACACCTTCTGTGTGTGTATTCCGCACTGGCAGTTAGAAGGAGTTTCACTTTAGGTTCTCAGGCATACAGCGACCACTGTCACAGCAGTGGTCGCTGCAATTTGGGTAGTCACAATGTCCACAGGTAAAAGATGTAACATTAAATTCAGTGCATCAGATGGTGTCGTCCTCAGTGCGGCTGTGATGCACAAACAAGCCATCCTGTGGATCCGGTTAAGTATTGAGCAGTAAGTGGACTTTTGAATCGCCGTCCACCACACTACAACACCATATAGCATTATAGGTTTGACAACTGCAGTATAAACCCAATGCATGACACGCGGTCTAAACCCCCAACTTTTGCCAATGGCTCTCTTGCAGGTGTATAGGAAAAGAGTGGCCTTTCTTGCCTTTCCAAAATGTTGAATTCAAAGTTCAATTTCCTGTCCAGTAAAACACCCAGGCATTTTGCGCTCTCTGTAAATGGAATATTCTCTCCTCCACTTTTGTCTTGCAAGGATTTATACCCAGACCACTTTCTTATGGTAGAATAGTCTCCAGTGCCGTAGTGGGCGTGGTCCTCATCGCTCCGTCTAAGCCAAGACACCATGTTCTCTGAACCTGTTGTATGGTCCTTATGTTCCACCAAACTACTGAGGCGTAAGTAAGTATTGGTCTAATCAGGCTCCGATAGAGCCAATGGACTATCCTCGTATTTAACCCCATTTCGAGCCTACGGCCGTCTACATAGTGCCCAACATCTGTGAGCCTTCTAAGGTGATGGGGGAATAGATTGAGGATGGGAGCAGCTCATACCATCGCTGTACAATCGAGGCAACGATAGGAAAACTGGAAGGAAGGGAAGAGGTTTCCGATCGGATACCTGAGTTGAACCTTGAGGTCGAGTTGGAGGCACTGCTCCCATCAGCACAGTCTTGGATGGACGGAACCCAAGTATTGTCATCTGGAAGATCATGTTACACGGATGTATCAAAGCTAGAGGACATAGTGGGCCTGGGGGTTTAGATTGAGAACCCAGGGACAGAGATCTGTTTTAGACTGCCTGACCATAATACGGTCCTGTAGGCGGAGATCCAGGCGATCATGGAATGCGTGAAGTGGTGTGGTGCCAACGCGAGGTTGTCGAGTGTGAACATCTTTACCGACAGTAAAATTGCCATAAGGGCAATAACAACCAGGACAGTAAGGTCACGAACAGTCTTGCAGCGTAAGAAGGAGATTAACGTCTTCTCTGCTGCCGGGCCATAACGGAGTAAGGGGAAATGAAAGGGCAGATGATTTGGCGATTACGGCCAGAGGACTGCCGTCAATAAACTTGGTTAACCCGAAGCCTTTCGGGTCGACGCAGTCCGAGTTGAGGGAGTGGGCGACGAATGTGCATGCAACATTGTATTGCCGTCTGGAAGATCATGTTACACTGATGGATCAAAGCTAGAGGACAGAGTGTGCCTGGGGGTATACATTGAGAACCCGGGTACTGAGATCTGTTGGTGCTAACGCTAGGATGTCGAGTGTGAACATCTTTACCGACAGTAAAATTGCCATATGGGCAATAACAACCAGGACGGTAAGGTCACCAACAGTCTTGCAGTGTAAGAAGGAAATTAACGCCTTCTCTGAGGATGGCAAAATCCGCATTGTTTGGGTGCCGCGCCATAACGGAGTAAGAGGAAATGAAAGGGCAGACGATTTGGCAGTGAAGGCAGAGGACTGCCATTAATAAACTTGGTTAACCTGAAGCCTTTCGGGTCGATGCAGTCCGAGTTGAAGGAGTGGGCGAGGAATGCGCAGCAACATTGTGGAACAGCGAAACGGTCGGTAGGACGGAGAAAATCCTATGGGGAGATCCAGATCGTGAGAAGACGAGGCTATTACTGAAAGGAAGCAAGAAGCAGGTCAGTATAGCTATTGATATCATAAAGGGTCACATAGGACTACGAGTTCACTTATGTAAAATCGGTGCGGCAAGTGATAGCACGTGTAGGGCATGCGGAGAAGATGATGCGACGTTGGAGCATTTTCTTTGTCATTGTCCGGCTATCGCGTCCAACAGATACCGGTACTTAGGTGGAGACACAATATCAGACATGAACCAACTTAGGGGAGGGGTATTGAAAACAATTAAGGATTTTGTAAGTGGCACCGAATGCATAACTTAAAATTTTCTTTTTCGGGGTTTCTTTATAGTTTTTAGAACGCACAACAAGCCGATTACTGGCTTAGGAGTATGTCCATAGTGGCATGGGCCGGATTAATATCTGCACCCTCTTTTCAACCTAACCTAACCTATAGATAACCCATCACACCGGAAATAGCTTGCTTACATATAGGAGCGTAACGAGGATCGCTTCTTCCACTTGTAAATATGTGGTCAGAACAACAACAATGATAGCGTTGTACCAAAAATCTATCAACTTGAAATTTTGCATAGTAACTTGTTGTTGCTGTATGTCATTGATAATTGCCACTGTTCCTTAAAGGAGTGTTTATGGGCAAATGTGCATTGCTTTGGGGGTTGTAAATGGGCCATTTTGGTTCAGGTTGTAATTAAGGTCCGTCGATTTGACAAGAACTTCTAGAAGCCTTAGTACTTATCCGGTTTGGTTGATTTTGTTATGTTAAGTACGTTTAGATCCCCCATGCGCCTACATTAACTGCCACCCAGATATGTCAATTAATACATAGATTTATAGCCCTTTTAATGTGGTATGTGACTATACATACCAACAACTTTCAATACCCACACTTAATATAAACCAAATAAGTTGCTAAATTGGTATAATCGAACAAATCCCCCAATTTGAGTTTTTGAGCATCTAGATAGCTTACTCATAGACGATTTGATTTCCCCAAATTTATCCTTTAAGTTAAAAGTTTTTCTGATGGTGGGTATCAAAATTTCGCCCCCACTCCCATTTGAACTTTCTTATGTTCCGTAGGCTAACGAAGTGTGCAATAAAACTCTCAATAGATGATCAAAGTCTAAATTGCTTCAAATTGTTTCCCAAATAGTAATACGCAATACCATAGTGCAACGTGCCTAGTCAAAGAGGACGGCGTTTGCTCTCCACACTAAACGAGGCTGCTGGCAAATTATGCGCATTAAAATGAAGTGAAACCGGATTAGGAAAGACAATGACAGAGACAACAAAATCCCAGTGACTATGGCTGATTTAGACCAATGAGAAATCACTTTAGATTACTAATTTCCTAGAATGCGGCAGTTTTTTGTGTAGTTCATAGAAATGAAATTGTATTGTGAAACGATGGACTCTTAGATTATTAGATGACACAAACACAATGAGTGAGACATATTTTATGAGCACCAATATCAAAACTAATGAAATTTTAAATTTAAATTGGCCCTCTATCTACAAAATGTAGCAGGTATGTCAATGAAGGTGTAGCCACAGATTGAAACTCCTCTAGAACGATTTATCAGCGATAAGCATACATAGAAGCGTAGAGTTGTGAGTAATGAACAAGTAAAAGTGTGCTAAGTTCGGCCGGCCAGAATCTTGGAAACCACCACGATGGGAATCTTGGAAAACCACCACGATGAAAATCTTGGGAAACAATCACCATGAATTCCGCTTAAATATAGGAGCTATATGTGGTTATAGACCAATTTGAACCGTACTTGGGACAGTTGTTGATAGTCATAACAGAACACTATGTGCAAAATTTCAGTCAAATCGAACAAAAATTGCGGCTTCCAGGGGCTCAAGAAGTCAAATCGGGAGATCGGTTTATATGGGAGCTATATCCAAGTCTGAACCGATACAGCCCATATGCAATCCCCAACGACCTACATCAATATTAAGTATCTGTGCAGAATTTCAAATGGTTAGCTTTACGCGTTCGACCGCTATCGTGATTTCCACAGACGGACGGACGGACATGGCTGGTTTGACTCAGAATGTCAAGACGTTCAAGAATATATATATTTTATGGGGTCCTAGACCAATATTAAGAGGTGTTACATACGGAATGACTAGATTAGTATACCCCCATCCCATGGTGGTGGGTATTAAAATAGGGTTTTGATGAATCCAGGGCTTTTGTTAGATGGGGTCTTTGTGCAGCAACACCAAATTAAGATCCGATCAAGACTATATCGAGTAAGGTTGTCAAGGAGTCCTTAACAACCAAACTGTCCCAAATGTCGCACACTGGGATATTGTAGACCTGAAACTTTTTTTGTAAATATAATTGAGCAAAAATTAGAATCCTTCACCGTCTAAACAAAATGAGCGGGTTGCGTTGAAAAATGTATCTCTGCAAAAAAAAGTCAAAAGAGTATAGCGCAAAAGTTGAAAATTTTTTAAGTTTGATGCCAGAATGAGGCACAGTGGGAGAAAATCAAAAAAAAAATTAAAAAATATATCTTGTGAGAACGAGTAGAGATATCCAGCAAAAAAAAAAAAAAAAAAAAAAAGTAAAAAGGCGTTAAGTTCGGCCGGGCCGATCTTTGGATACCCACCACCTCGGGTGGTGGTTGACCCGAAATCAAAATCCGGTGAAAATTGCATACCTTATGTCCCATAGCAGTTATAAAGAAATATGTTCCGATTTGGACCAAATACTAATAAGTACAAGTCATTGTTCAATTGTGTATAGCAAAATATTGGTCTTCTTAGTAGCTATATCTAAAAAAAAACTATATCTAAAACTAAAAACTAAAAATAAATGCGCCTTTTATGGGCCCAAAACATTAAATCGAGAGATCGGTCTATATGGCAGCTATATCTAAATGTGGGCCGATCTGGGCCAAATTGACGAAGGATGTCGAAGGGCCTGACACAACTCACTGTCCCAAATTTCAGCAAAATCGGATAGTAAATATGGCTTTTATGGGTCTAAGACCCTAAATCGGAGGATTGGACTATATGGCAGCTATATCCAAATCTGGACCGATCTGAGCCAAATTGACGAAGGATGTCGAAGGGCCTAACACAACTGCGCACGTATTGGGACGTCAAATAAAACGTCTTATGCTAAATTTTGTAAACATCGGAACAAAATTAAGGCTGGTACCACCTAAAATCCCATATCGGATGAAAGATATACATGGTAGCTATATCTAAATCTGGACCGATTTTGAAGAAATTTTGCACACATTTTAAAAATTCAAATACAAAAACTAGTGCTACACTTTTTAAAAGATCGGACGAAAATTGTAGTTTCTACAGGCTTAAAACTCCCTCAGGGATGAAAGATATATATGTGCGAGCTATATCTAAATCTGGACCGTTCTCTCACGTCATATTTTTTTTAGTTTCTTTTTTTCGATTTTCTCCCACTGTGTGATGCTCGTTTTTAGTCGTCAAAGTGGAAAATTCTGTAACTTTTGGGTGTTGCTTTTGTGGATAAGTTTGCAGAGTTGCATATTTCAACACAAACCTTCTGAACTCGCTCATTCTGTCCTCAAAAGTGACGACTACCTTCTACTGGTGTTCCATTACGACGTAAATGATTCCCAGATGCGGTTCCCTGATTCTAGGGTCAAGTGGATGAGAGCTACAAATCCCACCAAACTCATCTGCGAGTTCCGTGGCCGCGAGTTCATACATGTCTGAGAGAGGCTGTATCTTGCTTATGCGGCGATAGATATATCCTCGGAAGCCATCCCAATCGGTTTTCTTCAGATTTATAAATGTTCGGCGTTCAGAGGTTAAGAAGTCGGATAGTCTGAAATAGGGTGCGATGCAAACTCTCACGTTTCGCTCTCTTTACGGGCCACGAATGAAGATTTGGCAACCCGAACTATTTTTCGAAATGGGGTCGAATGGGGTCCTTACCAAGAGGCGCCCGAAATCGGACCACTATTGAATTTGGCAGCCTGAAAATTTTTCTAACTGCTGAGGCGACCAAGAATAGGGCCAAACGGTTCGCGGGCCACTACCTAGGGCCTTGAGATATTGCACTTCATTTCGATTACAACTGGTTAGAGCTTACCATTCAACATTTTAAAAAGTTATCTCTAGATGTTCTCAAATGGCAGATTTTTTTTACTTTTTTCGATTCTATCCCACATGGCGTCATAAGATGTTGTCACTGATAGCATTCGTATTGGACTACAAGCTATGCTAGCTTATAACCCTTGGGTTCGAGGGAAACAAAGCTAATTTTTATATACTCTATAGGATGGGGATATACTGAGACGAGGAAAGTCACTTCGCTCATTTAGATGCCCACACATTCAGCCCAGGTAAGTGGAGTGGGAAACTTTAATGTGCTGAGGCTGAGTGTCGAATCCTTTAATTCAACATAGTCGCCAGCGTTTTGGTGTCTATTAGACATAGGAACCGTTGAGCCAGTGAAAGCGCGACCCGCTACCGCGTGATCTAGAGTCGACAGATGCCGTATGGGAACCACGCCTCCGAGACCAACGTTTCAGCACCTTGCCTTTGTCCTATAGATATAAGAGCCTCTGAGCCCACGAATACACACACGCGCCCTTTGTCCATGACCATCACCCTGTGATTTAGTGCCGTATCCACGCCGTGAGTGAACCACGTCTCCGAGAACAACGTTTCAATACCTTGCCTTTGTCCTTCAGACATAAGAGACTCTGAGCCCGCGCCATCTGCCTATGACCATCAGCCCCTGATTTAGAGCCGTATCCACGCTGAGAGAGAAACACGTCTCCGAGACCAACGTAGTCAGCACCTCGCATTTGTCATTCAGGCAAAAGAGCCGCTAAGCTAGCGAATACACCCACGCGCCTACTGTCCATGAGCATCATCTCATGACCAACGTTTCAGCACCTTGCCTTTGTCCTTCAGATATAAGAGCCTGTGAGCCCACAAATACACCCACGCGCCCTCTGTCCATGACCATCAACCCGTGATATTGTACCGCATCCATGCCGTGAGTGAACCACGACTCCAAGACCAACGGAGCCAGCACCTTACCTTCCGGCAAAAGAGCAGCTGAGGCCGCGAATATACCCACGCGCCATCTGTCCATGACCATCACACCGTGATTTATTGTCGTATCCACGTTGTGAGTGAACCACGTTTCCAAGAACAACGGAGCCAGCACCTCACCTTCGCCCTTCAGTCATATCTGTCCATATCTGTCCATGACCATCACCTCCTGATTTATTACAGTATCCGAGCCATCAGTGAACCACGCCTCCGAGACAAACGTATCTAGCACCTCGGCTTTGTCCTTCCAACATAAGTGCCGCTGAGACCCCAAGCACCCATTCGTGGCAGGAGTCTATGACCACCACCCTTTGAATTAGTGCCGTACCTATGTCGTGAGAAATTCACGTCGCCGAGATCCGCATAGCTAGCAATTCGACTTTGTCCTTTCGAAATACGAGCCGCTTAGCCCGCGAACACGCACTCGCTACCCCGTAACTGAGTGAAGCATCCACGCCGAGAGTGAACCACGTCTCTGAACCCGAGACCAACGTAGTCAGCATCTCACCTTTGTCCTTCAGACAAAAGAACCGCAGGGCCCGCGAATACACCCACGCGCCAACTGTCCATGACCATCACCTCGTGATTTATTGCCGTATCTACGCCGTGGGTGAACCACGCCTCCGAGACCAATGTTTCAGCACCTTGTCTTTGTCCTTCAGATATAAGAGCCGCTAAGCCACGCGCCCTCTGTCCATGACCATCACGCCGTGATTTAGTGCCGTATCGACGCCGTGAGTGAACCACGCCTCCGAGACCAATGTTTCAGCACCATGTCTTTGTCCTTCAGGGAAAAGAACCGCTGAGGCCGCGAATACATCGGAGGCGTGCTTCACTACGCCTCCGAGACAAACGTAGCTAGCACTTCGCCTTTGTCCTTCCGACCGCAAGCACCCATTCGTGCCAAGAGCCTACGATCACCACCCCTTGAATTAGTGCCGTACCCATGTTGTGAGCGAATCACTTCACCGAGATCCGATAGATTGCACCTCGCCTTTGTCCTACCGAAAAATAGCCCGCGAACACGCCCTGGCTACCCCGTAACTGAGTAAAGCATACACACCGTGAGTGAAACGCGTATCCGTGGAATTCATAGCCAGCACCCCAATTTTGTTCTTCAGCCATAAGAGCCGCTGAGCCCACGAACGCACACTCGTGCCATCGACCTACGACCGCCACACCTTGATTTGTTCTCCAATCCACGCCGTGAGTGAATCACGTGAATCGGGATTGACATAGCCAGCCCGCAGATCTCCGGCTAAAACTTAAATCTGCCCCGATAACGCCTAGATTAAGTACTACTTTCTAAAAATAAAACCTATTTAAACAAATAAAAGGGTGTTTTTTTAGAGCTATAGGAAAGTTTTCAAGAAAAAACACATAAAATTCAGAAAAATGAATGAAATCTTTATTCTCCATATAATTAAATGCTTGAAGATTATGTTGACCGTGACTGCGCCTCAAATGGTCCACCCGCTTTGTCTAATTTTGGCATACTCTTTCCACTCTTTCCAAAATGTTCACCGAACTCGCCTCTCAATAAGCCAATTGTTACGCGTGCTGTGTGGCATGTGGCACCGCCTTGTTGAAACCACCGAACTCGCCTTTCAATAAGTCCATTGTAACACGTGCTGTGTGTCCTGTTGAAACCACATGTCATGCAAGTCAAGCTCTTGCATTTTGGGCAAAATAAACTTGGATATCATCTCACGGTAGCGCTCACCATTTACATTTAAGCTACGATTCGCATCATGTTTGAAGAAGTACGGTCCAATGATGCCACCAGCCCATAAACCACACCAAACTGTTACTTTTTCTGGGTGCATTGGTAGCTCTTGCAATGCTTCTGGCTGATCTTCACTCCAAAATCGACTATTATGCTTATTTACGTACCCATTGGGCAAAAAGAGAGCTTCGTCGCTGAAGAAGAAGAAGCACGCGATGAACTTTCTTAACAGAGCACACAATTTCATAATAAAATTCAATAGTTTGCAAGCTTTGTTCGTTTGTTAGACGATTCATGGTTAAATTATAGACCAAACTGAAGACGTTTGACAGTGAGACAAAACACGAAACGAGCGTAAGCTGTTTAAACCAGTTGCCAAAAAGAAAATGGCTAAAAAATCACCCTTTAGAAACAGTCTTTCCTCTCTCTGTCACTGACACAAATAAATTTCTCTGACTGGCCCTGCCCCCGGTGAGCTGTAACCCAGCAAACAGGGGTAATCTCGTCGCTACAATGCTGACAACGTCATTCCGTTTGTAACACATCCAAATATTGGTCTAAGACCCCCTAAAGTATATATATATTCCCGATATATATATATTTTAAGTCGATCCAGCTATGCCCGCCTGTGTGTCCGTCCTTCCGTATGGCACGTAAAGGCACGCTAATTTTGAAAGTAGTAAAGCTAGGAGCCTGAAATATTCCACAAATACTTTTTTGTATTGTAGGTCAGTTGGGATTTTCAATGGGCCCTATCGATACATATTTAGATATCTCGATCTCCCGATTTTACTTCTTAAGCCACTAGAGAGCGTAATTCTTATCCAAATTTGTTTAAATTTTGCATAGTGACTTTTCATATTACTTCTGACATGTGCCGTGGTTTGAATCAGTTCATAACCTTACAGCCTTATTCACAAACATTTAAAAGAGCTCTATAAACCGAAAATAGGATAAAATGTTGTTTTTTGTATTCACAAACACATAATAGCCTATTTTACCCTTAATAAACCAATTTTAAATTTGAAAAAGTTATTATTGGTTTTACCCTTGTTTAACACCATTTTAAAATTACATTTCTCAATTGCACGAGCATAAACTACTTTAAATAAATGTGAAACGTTTGATTAAATTTGTGAATAGCGAAAAATCTTATAAAAATGGATGCACTTAATGTAATCGGTGAAATAAGTAAGTATAGAACAAATTAAAGCGCGTTAAGTTCGGCCGGGCCGAATCTTATAGACCTTCCACCACGGATTGCAATTGACAAGTTTTGTCAATGACACCTCAAATGCTGAGACCGATTTGTATAAACGCTATGTAACGTTATTGACCATGTTACATGTTATCAAAAGATCATCTCTAGAGACTCAAATAATCTAACCGGGAAAACGGTTTATGGAAGCTTTTTCGGAGGATGTACCGTACTTCCCATAGTAGTTAAAAGTCATAACAAAACACTATGGGAAAAATTTCAGCCAAATCGGATAATAAATGCGCCTTCTAAGGCCCAAAAAGGCAAACTAGGAGATTGTTTTATATGGCAGCTTACTTAAACTTATAAGAATATTTAGCAAAATTTTGAGCGGCTAGCGAAAGGAATGAAAATCCGTGTATTTTTATACCCACCACCATAGGATTCATTCATTTAGTCATTCCGTTTGCAACACATCGAAATATCCATTTCCGACCTTACAAAGTATGTATATATATTCTTGATCGTCATAAAAATCTAAGACGATCTAGCCATGTCCGTCCGTCTGTCTGTTGAGAACACGATACAGTCTTTAAAAATTGAGATATTGAGCTGAAATTTTGCACAGACTCGTATTTCTTCTATACGCAGGTTAAGTTCTTGAATGGGCAAAATCTGACGATATTTGGATATAGCTGCCATATAGACCGATTTAGGGTCTTCAGGCCATAAAGACCGCAGTTTTTGTACGATGTCGATGAAATTTGAAGCAATGAGTTGTACTTAGAGCCACGACATCCAAAGTTCGGCACGGCCGAACTTAATGCGTTTTTACTTGTTTCTCATTCTTTTGAAATTTATTGGGAGATTGGAGCAGACTTTTAAAAGGAGACGTCCACGAGTTTACAAAGAAAGAGTTGATCCATTTTCTATTCCGGACCATCACTTTAAAGCCAAATATCGGTTTAAGAAATCAACGGCAAAAAAAATTATTGGTCTAATAAAAAATGATATTGAATTAAGCAACAGAGGGCACGGGACTCCGGCCGAACTACAAGTTATGATTGCTTTGCGTTGTTGGGGTCGCAGAGAGGTTTGTTTACTTGTTGTTAAATGATTAAATTTAATCCTTTTATTGGCAAAATCCTGTTTCTAGGTTCAAGATGATGCGGGAGATTTGCACGGATTAGCCCAACCAACGGTTTCAAGAATATGCAATAGAGTTGCTCGCGCTTTGGCTCGTCATGGTATGGAAAACATAAACATGCCGACATCTCTCGAAGAGCAAGCCGTAATAATGAGAGATTTTAAGGCCATTAGAAACTTTCCGGGCGTTATTGGAGCAATTGATGGAACTCATGTTAAAATAAAAAAAACTGGTGGAGATCTTGCCCAATATTATATAAACCGGAAAGGATTCTATTCACTGAATGTACAGGTGTGAGGTGATTTACTAATCGAAGGAGCATAATAAAAAATTAGAATTTAATTTTTAGGTTGTGTGTGATGCCCAATTGAAAATTCGCGACATAGTTGCTAGGTGGAGAGGAAGTACTCATGATTGTCGGATATTTAATGAATCTTCTACTAAGGAACGATTTGAAAAAAAAGAATTCAGGGGTCGTTTACTTGGAGATTCAGGATATCAGTTGACGCATTATCTATTTACTGCTCTCCTCCGCACTAACAACGAAAAGGAAGAACGCTACAATGTTACTCATATTGCAACAAGGAATACAGTAGAGAGGTGTTTTGGGGTGTGGAAGCAGCGATTTCGTTGTTTGTTAGATGGAATGACGGTTAGTCTATCAAATGCGAAGACTGTTATGGTTGCACTTGCTGTGCTTCACAACATTGTATATTTTTATTAATAATTTGACATTGTCAAATAGCCGGAATTGCCAGATAAAACTTCAAAAAACTCTAAAAATGTTTCATAGTTATTTGACTGTTATTATGTGTTTGTGAATACACAATTTTAAAATCAGTTTATTAAGCAAAAAGTGTATAATAGTTAAAATAGATTTTAAGCCCATAATAAGAACTGTTTGTGAATAAGGCAGTTAGTCTCTAGAGGCCATACTTCTTATCCGCATTTTCCACAACGGCATCTACTATGGTCTGAACATCCAAGTCAAGTATGGCCAGAATAGATTCATTATCCGATATAGCTTCAATAGCATAGCTATTCTTATCCATTATCCTATGTTTGCCTGTAAAGAGAAGCCGGGCAAAAAGCTTAAAAATACGATCCTTGGTGGAGGGTATATAAGATTTAGTACGCTTTAACTTGTTATTCCAAATGTAGGAGAAACGTGCAACATTAAAGCAGATGATAAATTTTTTGTTGATTAACTTTGCCTTGAATCAAACTTAAGGTAGGTATAACAATTTGTTTGAATGCAAGTCAATTAAAATTGACCTAGTTGAAAAGAGGATAATAAACCCACTTCCCACCCATCCCCATAACTAAACATCAATTAACTACTTGAAAGGATGCAATCAATGTTAATTTTAATAAATTTCAAGTGCATGCTTTTATACTTACCGATAGTCCTGCTTGAGTTTATATTGCATCCTTTTAATGGCCGCTTTGCCTTCGTCGCCTGTTGAAGCAGGAATTTCCTGTTCAGTCAGCATATACCATTTGGCCAGCAATTGACGTTCGGTGTGCGCTAAAGTGGTATCTGCTTTAATTTTATCGTAAATTTCCACATCCAAGTGGGTGGGTAATGGCATGCGACCAATGCCATCGCCTATTAATGCCTAATCAAGGATAATTTTATAGCAACACAATGGAATAGAAGGAGAACAATACAAAATGAGAAATATTGATAGAAATACCGAGTAATAGGAGAGAGTTGTTATGGCAACAAATAATTTGAGCCTTAGAAAAGTTGCAAAGAATTTAAACTTAAAGGCGTTCATAAGTCGTATATTCGAACAGAGTCTTTAAACTTACCAAAAAGAAAACACTTTTCGTATTCTGATGGCATATTTGAATTTCATGCAGATAATCCTCCATGATATATGGATCCTTTTCCACTTGTGTAATGTCCAAGGAGCCGGTGCCGAAATGCATATCGACAAACTCAATTTCAATTTGTCGGTCATCGTACATGGATTGTAATTCCGGACCGACAAGTTCGAGCAGCATACGCCGTTCTTGGCAAAATTCTGAAATTAAAATTTGGAAAATTTTTATTTAAAGATTTCTTAAAAAAAAAAACCAGTAAGGAAAGGCAAAAGTTGGGCGGAGCCACCTAGTCCACGTACTACTTTTAATGTATAGAACTTATCTCCAGTCTAGTCAGACCCATTGAAATATTGAATAGAACTTTGTAAGATTTTCTTACGATAGATTGTGGATTTCTACAGCCTTAGATGGCCATATCGGATAAAAGATATTAATGGGAGCAATGTCTAAATCTGGGACGTCAAATATAAATCTCACGCCCAATATTGAAAAGATCTGATCAATATTGTGGCTTGTGCTGCCTTAAAAGTCCACATCGGATGAAAGATATATATGCGAGCTATATGTAAATCAGGAGCGATTTTAATGAAATTTTGCGCACGTATTGGGAAGCAAAAAGAAAAATTTTCATCATTTAATCGGCTATGCCGTTTTTGAGTTTTCTCGGAAGAAGCATACAAAGCGCAACACTTTCATTTTTATATAATAGAATAAATCATTGAAGTTATGTCCACCAATCAACAAAACCATATGTCCTAAGGACTGCCACATACAGTTAGTTTTACTCGCAGGTTAAAACCTTATGATTACCGGAGACAACTTTGCCATTTTGCGGAAGAATTTCTACAGAATTTGTCCACAATGTGCCTTTTCTATTTCTCTCCGTGGCCGATTTTAAGCAACTAAAGGGTGCTTTTTTAGCTATTATCTTTTCGGCAACACTGGTTTAAACAGCTTACGCAAGTTCGTATTTCGTTTCACTGTCAAACATCTTGAGGTTGGTCTATAATTAAAACACGAATTGTCTTACAAACGAACAAAATATCGATTTTTTTTATCAAAATGCGTGCTCTGTTAACAAAGTTCATCGCGCGCTTCTTTCAGCTCATTTTTGGCTCAATGGATACGTAAGTAAGCAGAAGTGTCGATTTTGGAGTGAAGATCAGCCAGAAGCATTGCAAGATCTACCAATGCATTCAGAAAAAGTCACATTTTGGTGCGGTTTATGGGCTGGTGGCATCATTGGACCGTACTTCTTCAATGATGGTGCATGTCGTAACTTAACTGTGAATGGTGAGCGCTACCGTGAGATGATATCCACCTTTTTTTTTGGCCAAAATGCAAGAGCTCGACTTGCATGACATGTGGTTTCAACAAGAAGCTGTATCGATGCATGTAGTTTGGGACTGTAATTGCTTAAAATCGGCCATGGGGATAAATGGGAGGGGTTCTGCCGAACAAGCTGATTTATGTGCTAGTAAAACTCGGTATATTAATAAAGGCACACTTCAACAAAACTTTCTGGAGTAATTCTTTAGGAAATTTTCCACAAAATGCCGAAACGGTCTTCGGCAATCATTGGGGTTTAACCTGCGATTAGAACTAACTGTATATTGCAGTCCTCAGGACATATGGTTTGTTAACTGATGGATATATCTTCAAAGATCCCAATACTTTATTCTATTACATAAAAATTAAAGTTTTGCTTTGTTTGTTTGTTTGCTTGTTCCGAGAAGACTCAACAAGTAAAAAGGCGTTAAGTTCGGCCGGGTCGAACTTTGGATACCAACCACCTCGGGTATATATGTAAACCGACTTTTATCAAAATCCGGTAAAAAATTCATACCTCATGACCCATAGCAGCTATATCGAAATATGTTCCGATTTGGACCAAATACTAATAAGTACAAGTCATTGTTCAATTGTGTCTAACAAAATATTGGTCTTTCTAGCAGCTATATCTAAAAATAAACCGATCTGAACCATATACGACACGGATGTCGAAAAGCCTAATATAACTCACTGTGTCAAATTTCGGCGAAATCGGACAATATATGCGCCATTTATGGCCCCAAAACTTTAAATCGAGAGATGAGCCTGTATGGCAGCTATATCCAAATCTGAACCGATCCTATCACAACTCACTGTCCTAAATTTTGGCGAAATTGGACAATAAAAGGCACGTCTTTTATGGGCGCAAGACCTCAAATCGAGAGATCGGTCTTTATGGCAGCTATATTCAAATCGGGACCGATCTGGGCCAAATTGAAGAAAGATGCCGAAAGGCTTACGCAACTCACTTTCCCAAATTTCAGCGAAATCTGGTAATAAATGTGGCTTTTATGGACCTAAGACCCTAAATCGGTGGTTCGGTCCATATGGTAGCTATATCCAAATCTGAACAGATCTGGGGCCTAATTGAAAACTGATGTCGAAGGTCCTAACACAACTCACTGTCCCAAATTTCGGCAAAATGGGGCAATAAATGTGACTTTTATGGACCCAATACCCCAAATCAGCGGATCGGTCTATATGGGGGCTATATCGGATTATATCTTGATCTTCGAACTTAACCTACTTACGGACAAAAAAAGAACCAGTGAGAGTTTCAGCTTAATATCTCTATTTTTAAAGACTGTAGCGTGATTTCAACAGACTGACGGACGGACATGGCTAGATCGTCTCAACTTTTTACGCTGATCAAGAATATATAGGGTCGGAAATGGATATTTCGATGTGTTGCAAACGGAATAACAAAATGAATATACCCCCATCCTTCAGTGGTGGTTATAAAAAGCATAATCGGGATATCAGTTTACATGGGAGCTGTATCACGTTATGAACCGATTTAGACCATACTTGCCATAAGCAAAATCTCACCCAATTTGGATTATAATTGCGCCCTCTAGAGACTCAAAAGTCGATCTGGGATCTGATCGATTTATATGGCAGTTATATCATGCTTAGCACAGCAGTTAGAAGTCATAGTGGCTCGAGATGTTAAGATCCAAGATCGGTTTATATGGCAGCTATATCAAAACAAGGACCGGTATGACCCATTTACAGTTCCAACTGACCTACACTTATAAGATGGGTTTGTGCAAAATTTCAAGCACGTAGCTTTACTCGAAAGTAAGCGTACTTTCGACAGACGGACGGACATTGCTATATCGACTTAAAATGTCATGACGATCAAGGATATATATTTTATTGGGTCTCAGACGAACATTTCGATGTGTTGTAAATGGAATGACGAAATTAGTATACCCCCATCCTATGGTATAACAAGTATAATCTTGCCGGGTCGAATTTTATTTACACTCCACCATGGATCGCATTTGTCAAGTTCTCTTTCTTCTTGGATAATAATGGCTTTGCTATTGGAGCTATGGCAGGTCATGGACCGATTCTAACCATACTTGGATTAGATGTTGGAAACCAAATCGAATAAGAATTGCACCTTATAGGGGCTTATGAAGTAAAATCGGGATATCTGTTAATATGGGAGCTTTACCAGGTTATAAACCGAATCAGACCATATTTGGCATGTGTGTTGAAGGTCACAGGAAAAGTCGAAGTGCAGTTAGGAGATTGGTTCACACGAGAGCTATATAAGGTTTTACATCGATTCAGACCATAGTCAGCACATATATTGGAGGTCATGGGAGATGTCATTTGGCAAAATTTCAGTCAAATCGGATAAGAATTGCGTTCTATGGGGGTTTAAGAAGTAAAATCGGAAAATCGGTTTTTTATGGGAGGTATATCAGGGTTATGATTGATTGGAGCCATACAAAGCTTAGAAGTTGGAGACATAGTAGATGTCATTGTGCAAAATTTCAGCCAAATCGCATAAGAAATGGACCCTTTAGGTCCGCATGGATTTTGATCGATTCAGGCCATAATTGGTACGTATGTTGTGAATTGCGCTTTCTAGATTCTTGTAAAGTCAAATCTGAAGAGAGGTTTATATGGGAGCTATAACAGGCTTTGTATCGATTTGGACCATACTTGGCATAGTTGTGAAAAGTTATAGAAAACATCGTAGTACAAAATTTAACCGAAATCAGATTAGAATTGCCCTGTCGAGAGGCTCAAGAAGTAAAATCGGGAGATCGGTTTTTATGGGAGCTATATCAAAACTGGAAGCCTCCCCCAAGAAACCAATGGTACGAACGAGAGTGTCGAGATGCTGCTGAAGCCAAGAATGCGGCATATAGAGCAACCCTGCAATCAGTAGCAACGCGCCAGATGAAGGAGAGGTATCGGGAGAAAAGGAGAGAGGAGAAACGTCTATTTCGCAGAAAGAAAAAGGAAGTGGAAAGACGTGAGTGTGAGCGAATTGAGATGTACAGGAGTCAGAATGAAGTCCGGAAATTCTACCAAAGAATTAAACATCAAACCAATGGCTTTGGTGCAGGCACATCCTCCTGCAGAGACAAAGAAGGAAATCTGGTAACTGACACAGATAACATGCTGAGCATATGGAAAGAACATTTTGACACAACTGCTAGTGTCCGATGTTGGCGGCGATGAGGATACCGCAGAATCAATTCCTGATGATGGTATAGAGGGTTTACCTTCTAGTCAGAATGAGGTCCAAGTAGCAGTGACCCGACTAAAGAACAACATGGCAGCAGGAGCCGACGGGTTACCCGCTGAACTATTTAAGACCGGAGGCGACACGATGATAAGGCGTATGCATCAGCTTATCTGAGCAATCTGGCTAGAAGAACGCATACTCCATGATTGGAACTTCAGCATACTATGTCCCGTACACAAGAAAGGAGACAAGACGGAATGTGCCAACTACAGAGGAATAAGTCTCCTCCCGATCGCATACAAGATACTCTCGAGCGTACTGTGTGAAAGATTAAAACCTAAAGTCAATGAGATAATTGGGCCCTATCAATGAGGTTTTAGACCTGGTAAATTCACACTGCGCCAAATCCTGGAAAAGACCCGAGAAGGACAAATCAACACCTACCATCTCCTCATTGACTACAAAGCCGCCTTCGATACTCCTTTACGTTCAAAGGTATTTCAAGCCATGTCTGAGATTGGTATCCTTGCAAAATTATTAAGACTCTGCAGGATGACGCTAGCTGATACTCAGTAAGAATAGGAAAGAATCTCTCCGAACCATTTAATACCAAACGAGGTTTCAGACAAGGAGACAGCCTATCGTGTGATCTCTTTAACATCCTGCTGGAGAAGATTATACGATATGCGGGTGTGAATAGATATGGCACACTAATCACAAGAGAACACATGCTACTCGCCTATGCCGACGACATCGATATCGTAAAGGTCGATCACTGGAAGTAGTAACTGCAGCCTTTGAAAGAATTGAAAGAGAGTCGGTGAAAATGGGTCTGGCAGTAAATGGAGATAAGACGAAATGGATGGTTTCAGCTCCCAAAAAGTCTTGCACAACCGATCAGATAAAGAAAATGGAGAAAGTTGGAAACCACAACTTTGAGATAGTCTGTAAGCTTATCTACCTCGGCACCGCCATAACCGAAACGAATGACACCAGTTTTGAGATTAAGCGAAGAATAATACTGGCAAACAGATGCTACTTTGGACTAAGTAAGCAGTTTAGAAACAAGGCCACCTTTCGACAGACGAAGATTGCACTATACCAGACACTGATACTACCCGTGCTGTTATATAGTTCTGAAGCATGGGTACTTGTGAAAGCAGACGAGGCAGTACTTGGAGTGTTTGAGAGAAAGGTTCTTCGTAAAATATATGGAGCAGTTTGCGTTAACGGAGAATATAGGCGACGTATGAACCACGAGCTGTATGAGCTGTATGACGACGATAGCATAGTTACACGCATCTAAATACAACGACTGCGTTGGGCAGACGGACGGACAGGGCAAGACCGATTAAAAATCGAACGTTATGGGCTCTTAGACCAATATTTCGATGTGTTACTAACAAAATGACGATGTTAGTATACTCCCATCCTGTGGTGAAGGATTGGAGGCCACCGTAGCGCAGAGGTTAGCATGTCCGTCTATGACGCTGAATGCCTGGGTTGGAATCCTGGCGAGACCATCAGAAAAAATTTTCAGCGGTAGTTTCCCCTCCTAATGCTGTCAAAATTTGTGAGGTACTATGCCATGTAAAACTTCTCTCATTGAGCTTAAACTTGAATCGGACTGCACTCATTGATATGTGAGAAGTTTGCCCCCATTCCTTAGTGGAATGTTCATGGGCAAAATTTGCATTTTGCATTTGGATATCAACTAGACGCATTCCACGAGCTACCAATGCATCCAGAAAAAATCATAGTTAGGTGCGGCTTATAGGCTCGTGACATCATTGGACCGTACTTCTTCAAAGATGATGCGAATCGTAACGTAACTGTGATTGATGAGCGCTACCGTGAAATGAGATCCAACTTTTTTTTTGTGAAAATTGCAAGAGCTTGACTTGCATGACATGTGATTTCAACAAGACGGTGCCCCATGGCACACAGCACGCGTAACAATGGACTTATTGAGAGGCTAGTTCGGTGAACATTTTATTTCACTTTCGGGACCGGTCATTTGGCCGCCTAGATCGGGTGATTTAACGCCTTTAGACTATTTTTTGTGGAGCTATGTTAAAGCTCATGTCTATAGAGACAAGCCCTCCCCAAAGAGATATCACACTGCGGTACTCCGTTCGGACTCGGCTATTAAAAAGAGGCCCCGTATCATAGAGCTTAAACTTGAATCGGACAGCACTCATTGATATGTGGTAAATACTCCGACTCCAGCTAAACAGTCCGACTTTGGCTAAATAGTCCAACTCCAGCTTAAAACCCTCTAGCTCCGTAGCCCCGATTGGTAATATTATAATCCTGTCGACAACATTTATTCCCACTGTCCTCTGTAAACATTACACTTACCTTGTTTTAAGCTGGAAACATAAACTTTTATCAGCAGGGGTTTAGGCAGACGTGTATTGCGACTGGTGACACCCCTGAGGGCACTTAAGACGCCCTCATCTATGGGCACTGCCATGATGATGACGCTAACGTTTTGGGTCCTTGCTGAAGGATGATTGTGTTGTTTCTGTTGTTGCTGCTCAGCCCTAAGCTTACGATTTCATATACATATATATAGAGTGATGCGTATAGTTTGTGGGTGTTGGGGGGCTTGAGAGGGACTCGGCGGTGGTTGTCACCAATGTTGGTACTGTTGTTATTGTATTTAATGTGTGGGCTTTGTATCCTGTAAATATTTTATTATCCCTTTTTTTTTTTTGCTTTTTTGGTTCTGCTCCTTTTCGTTTGTAGCCGCAATTTCTTATTCCTACGGTGTGCCTGACTTGGAGTTTCTTTTATGGTTGGCCTGTTGTACGAATTTAAATGAAATTGATTTTCAGATCACAACAAATTTTCCTCTTCCTTGCACAAGGTTTGTTTTCTGTTTTTTTGCTTTTTTGTTTGGTTTCTTCTACGAATGAGGAAAGGTTGTCCACCAGTTCGGCTGAATGAAGGTGGATGACTGTGACCATTGAGCAGGCAAACGAACAAAGGATCACCCTTTCTGTCAACCTTTGCGAAAAGTGTTTATTTCATTATGTAGGCCTTTCATGTCGGCCTGTAAAACTTCGTTTATGGGTCCTTTATTTGGTGGCGTTTCCTTAGGTTTTATTATTCTTGCTCAGCGAGGGGAGGCGGACGACAGGCAGTTGTTGTTGTTGTTGTTGCTGTGTGTGTGTATGTCAATGCTGCCACTTTTCATTTATTTTGTACATCTTTATGGGTGCCTTTTTCTTGGTTTTTGTTTTACGTTGAGACCTCAGCATGTTATGTGGACAAGCCTGTATGTAGTTTGCGTTGTTTCATAGTGAGCCTGAATGCTAGTGGTGAGGCGGCATGTGATAATTCTGTAATGAAAGAAATGTAATAAAATGTTAATATTTGTTGCTCCTTTTGTTTTACGAGTATGCCCGTTAAGTCGGAAAAAGTTTCATTGTGAATGACATGAATAGGGATGAGTTGGGTCACAACCTCTTTTTTTGTTTGCGGCCAGAGATCTATATTTTGTTTAAATGTTGATGTTAATGCATCTAATGTGGCATTAAGAGGGATCTATCTTACACAACGAGATGTTACCCAGCCATTTTTCAAATGACCTTATCAAAATTGTAATGTAGTGACCATTTATTAAAAAAAATGTTTTTATACCCACCACCGAAGGATGGGGATATCTTCATTTTGTCATTCCGTTTGCAACACATCGAAATATCCATTTCCGACCCTATATATTCTTGATCAGCGTAAAAATCTAAGACGATCTAGACATGTCCGTCCGTCTTTCTGTTGAAATCACGCTATAGTCTTTAAAAATAGAGATATTGAGCTGAAATTTTGAACAGATTATTTTTTTGTTCACAAGCAGGTTAAGTTCGAAGATGGGCTATATCGGACTATATCTTGATATAGCCCCCATATAGACCGACCTCTCGATTAAAGGTTTTGGGCCCATAAAAGCCACATTTATTATCCGACTTTGCTGAAATTTGAGACAGTGAGTTGTGTTAAGCCCTTCGACATCCTTCGTCAAAGTTGCCTAGATCGGTTCAGATTTGGATATAGCTGCCATATAGACCGAACCGCCGGTTTAGGGTCTTAGGCACATAAAAGCCACATTTTTTATCCGATTTTTCTGAAAGTTGAGACAGTGAGTTGTGTTAGCCCCTTCGACATCCTTCATCAATTTGGCCTAGATCGGTTCAGATTTGGATATAGCTGCCGTATAGACCGATCCACCGATTTAGGGTCTTAGGCCTATAAAAGCCACATTTATTATCAAATGTCGTCGAAATTTGGGACAGTGAGTTGTGTTAGTCCCTTCGACATCCTCTATCAATTTGGCCCAGATCTGTTCAGTTTTGAATATGGCTACCATATAGACCGATCTCCCGATTAAAGGTTTTGGATACATAAAAGCCATATTTATTATCCGATTTTGCTGAATTTTGGGACAGTGAGTTATGTTAGTCCCTTCGACATCCTTTATTAATTTGGATCAGATCAGTCCAGATTTGGATATATGTAGCTGCCTGTCGCCGAAATTTGAGAGAGTGATTTAAACTAAGCCCCTCGACATACTTTTGCAATATGGCACAGATCGGCCGAGATTTGGATATAGCTGCCATATAGACCGATCTCTCGATTTAAGGTTTTGGGCCCATAAAAGGCGCATTTATTGTCCGGTGTCTCCCAAATTTGGGACAGTGGGTTTTGTTAAGCCCCTTGACATACTTCTGCAATATGGCACAGATCGGTCCCGATTTGGATATAGCTGCCATATAGTCCGATCTCTCGATTTTAGGTTTCGAGCCCATAAAAAGCGCATTAATTGTCCGATGTCGCCGCAATTTGGGACAGTGAGTTGTGCTAGTCCCTTTGACATCCTTTATCAATTTGGCCCAGATCGGTACAGATTTGGATATAGCTGGCATATAGACCGATCTCTCGATTTAAGGTTATGGGCCCATAAAATGCGCATGTATTGTCCGGTGTCTCTCGATTTAAGGTTTTGGGCCCATAAAAGGCGCATTTATTGTCCGGTGTCTCCGAAATTTGGGACAGTAAGTTTTGTTAAGCCCCTTGACATACTTCTGCAATATGGCATAGATCGGTCCAGATTTGGATATAGCTGCCATATAGACCGATCTCTCGATTAAAGGTTTTGGGCCCATAAAAGGCGCATTTATTGCCCGAATTCGCCGAAATTGGGGACAGTGAGTTAAATTAAGTCCCTCGACATACTTTTGCAATATGGCACAGATCGGCCGAGATTTGGATATAGCTGCCATATAGACCGATCTCTCGATTTAAGGTTTTGGGGCCATAAAAGGCGCATTTATTGTCCGATGTCGCCGAAATTTGAGACAGTGAGTTAAACTAAGCCCCTCAACATATTTTTGCAATATGGCATAGATCGGCCGAGATTTGGATATAGCTGCCATATAGACCGATCTCTCGATTTAAGGTTTTGAGCCCATAAAAGGCGCATTCATTGTCCGATGTCGCCGAAATTTGGGACAGTGAGTTAAACTAAGCCCCTCGACATACTTTTGCAATATGGCACAGATCGGCCGAGATTTGGATATAGCTGCGATATAGACCGATCTCTCGATTTAAGGTTTTGGGGCCATAAAAGGCGCATTTATTGTCCCATGTCGCCGAAATTTGGGACAGTGAGTTAAACTAAGCCCCTCGACATACTTGTGCAATATGGCACAGATCGGCCGAGATTTGGATATAGCTGCCATATAGACCGATCTCTCGATTTAAAGTTTTGAGCCCATAAAAGGCGCATTTATTGTCCGATTTCGCCGAAATTTGGGACAATGAGTTGTGTTAGGCTCTTTGACATTTATCTGTTGCTTGATTCAAATCGGTCCAGATTTGGATATAGCTGCCATATAGACCGATCCGCTGATTTAAGGTCTTGGCCACATAAAAGGCGCATTTATAATCCGATTTCACAGAAATTTGACACTGACGTATGTTCAGCTTCTCGACATCCGTGTCGTATATAATTCAGATCGGTTTATTTTTAGATATAGCTACTAAAAAAGAATCAAAACTTTGTTTTACACGATTGAACAATGACTTGTACTTATTAGTATTTAGTCGAAATCGGAACCTATTTCGATATAGCTGCTATGGGGTATGCATTTTTTACAGGATTTTAACGAAAGAAGGTTTACATAGGTGGTGGGTATCCAAAGTTCGGCCCAGCCGAACTTAACGCCTTTTTACTTGTTCTTACATAACACCTATTGTTAAGTGCTTTGTTACCGAAAGTCAAGCCGTTGATAAAATAGCTTATTTTTTTGTAAATGATGACGTTACAAAAATTGTTATTGATTCAATTTTATTTTGTTTCCTTCGATGAAACCAAATGATAACAAATTTCATAACCATTGCGGTAACGTATGCATACACATCCCATTCTGGATAAAACAATTTCTACCTAAATATACAACGAAATAAATCGAATTTCCAAACCTTTTAAATTTGCATTCACCGCAAGCCTGCTTCACCTCCATCATCCTCGATAGCCATGCTGTCAGAGTGAAACACAAACATTAGCATTTTTATCTGCTGTTGTATAAATTTTAATGTACGTCCATAAATTTTTATTTAATAACAATAATAAAAAAAGTAAATTTTTATGAATGTGTTATGACTGAAGGATACTGGCAGGGATTGCAAGGACAAAAATTCCCCACCGTTAGAGACAGAGGGGACGACGTGAAGTGAAGTGAAGTCTATGTTTATGGCTGTCAGTTTTGAACAAGAGGAGTTTAAAGCAATGCGATTTTGTTACCTTTACCCCACCATCCATTTCTCTCAACTTTTGCAGGCTAATGCATTTTTAATGTATTTTATTTTTACTTCCGCTTCTCCGGACATCCTGGCGTTGAAGTGCTCTTCGTTGGGTCAAAGGATTAAAACTGTGTGGTTCGTTATTTCCAGTCGCTTTGCGTATCCTGTGTTCTGATAGCCAGCATGTTTGCATGTCTGCACTCAACAAAAATTTAAAATTTATGCAAATTGAAAATTAACCAAAATTCCAGAGAAAATATCATTATGGAGTGTTATATAAAATTTTGTGAGGATTGGAAAACTAACAGACAAGGTTGCAAAGAACTTTCAGACAGTATTGATGAATAATTAAATCGAAATATCTCTTATATAACAAGTAAAAAGGCGTTAAGTTCGACCCGGTCGAACCCACCACCTCGGGTAAACCACCTTTCATCAAAATCCGGTGAAAATTGCATACCTTATGTCCCATAGCAGTTATATCGAAATATGTTCCGATTTGGACCAAACTCTAATAAGTACGAGTCATTGTTCAATTGCGTATAACAAAATATTGGTCTTTTTAGTACCTATATCTAAAAATAAACCGATCTGAAGCATATACAGCTATATCCAATATCCAAATCTGGACCGATCTGAGTGAAATTGACGAAGGATGTCGAAGGGCCTAACACAACTCACTGTCCCAAATTGCACCTGCATCGAACAATATGGCAGCTATATCCAAATCTGAACCGATCTGTCCCATAATGCGAAAGTATGTGAAGGGGTTTAACTTAACTCACTGTCCCAAATTACGGCGACATCGGACAATAAATGCGCTTCTTATGGGCCTAAGGCCATAAATCGCAGGATCGGTCTATATGGAAGCTACATCAAAATCTGGACCGATCTGGGCCAAATTGTCGAAGGATATCGAAGGGCCTAAAACAACTCACTGTCCCAAATTTCAGCAAAATCGGATAACTAATGTGGCATTTATTGGTCTAAGACCCTAAATCTGAGGATCGGTCTATATGGCAGCTATATCCAAACCTGAACCGATCTAGACCAAATTGACGAAAGATGTCAAAGAACCTAACACAACTCACTGTCCTAAATTTCAACAAAATCAGATAATAAATGCGGCTTTTATGGTCATCGATTTAAGCGAAACTTTGTATACCACCTTATGGTACCCCAAAAATACGAAATTGGTAAAAAATATAGGGGTCAAATAATAACCCATCCCAAAACCCGCCCGAACGGACATGTGCACTAATTGGGACAATATGGGTATCAAATGAAAGGTATTTAAGAGTAGAGTACGAATTTCAGTCCTAAGTTTCGGGGGGGTCCCCCACCCCAAAAAAGCCCAAAGAGCTCACTTTCCCCGCTTTGGGCAATATGGGTATCAAATGAAAGGTATTTGAGAGTAGAGTACGAACTTGGCAGTAAAATGTTACCCTAAGGTTCGGAGGGGGGAGGGGGGGGGATGCTGACCACCCCCAACAACACCACCCAACAGGAAACTTTAACCTCTTTGAGTAATATAAGTATCAAATAAAAGGTATTTAAAAGTAGAATACAAATCTGAGGAAAAAAATATTTTTAGGTGTCTGAAGGCCCTCCCCACCATCCAAAACCCGCTTGCAGGACAAATTTACCGATTGGCCAAGTATGTGTATAAAATAAAAGCTATTTAAAGGTAGAGTCCAATATATAGAATATAGAAATTTATTCGGTGTCTGAGGCGCCTCCCCGCCCCCCAAAACCCCTCAACAGGACATGTTTACCGATTGGGACAATATGGGTATCAAACGAAAGATATTTGGAAGCTGAGTACACATATTTTATAAGAATTTGGTCCAAGGTGTCTAGGGGGCCTCCCCAATCCAAAAAACCTCCAAAACGGGCATAAATGTCCAACGTCACAAAATGGGTACCGAATGAAAGGTCTTTGGGACTTGAATACGATTCTGGCAATGGACAATTAGGACATAGTCTGGGACCGCCTCACCCACTAAATACCCTTCAATAGGACGTGTAGTTCGATCGGGACTATATGTCAATTAAATGAAAGGTCTATGACAGTACATTTCGAATTTAATGTTGGTATAAGGATTCAAGTATCTGGGTCACGCCCTACCGTTCCGCAGGATAGTAGATCGCAACAATAAAAGACTCAAATAAATCGTCGTTTGGTTCTTGGCGTCGGGGTGGGGGTAGGATGACCGAGAATTTATTATACTCAATGAAAGGACGTGCCAGAGGGCAATCCCCCTCCCCCTATCCTACCCAAGAAAAAGGAATTAAGAATATGTGAATAATATGATATAATGTATAAAGGCCGATCAGGATAGAATACGACTGAAATAAAAGGTCTTTGGTAGTAGAGTACACTTTATACCCTCAAATTGGGATGGACACAGAAGGACCTGCGGGTTTTTAAAATGCAACGCTGTTCGGACTGGGCTATAAAAGGAGCTTAAAACTTGAATACGACAGCACTCATTGATATGTGAGAAGTTTGCCCCTTTTTCTTAGTGAAATGTTCATGTGTAGTTTGTTTGTTTGTAAGTACGAGTGTGGTCGCCCCACCCTGCATACCCCTCAAACTGGACATATTTGTGGATTATGGCAAAAGGAGGCTCAAATCTGTATCTGTTTCAGGGCCAAGTGCTTCAGGGACGCCTCAGCTCATAAACTCCCCCTTACCCTCACATATATACATATACATATATATAGCAATATGTGCCTCCAATGCGATTTTCGGGAGTGGAGTGTGAATCTGATATCCACTTTTGGGGCAAAGAGTTTTGATACTCCAATCCACCACCAAATCCAAGAGAATGAAGTAGATCTAACATCCAAACTTTAATGGATGGACCCTCCCCTTACCCCTTTTCCAAACACGCCAGATCTCGGAGATAGGTGGGATATCTAGGGAGCCGCGCCACCTCCAAAGCCACCAGCCAAATTGAATATAATCCAATAATGACAATATGGGACTCAAATGAAAGGTATTTGAGACCAGAGCACGAATCTGATACATGGGGATCCGCCTCACTCTCAAAAATACCCCCATACCAGACATATTTACCGACCATAGCAATATACGGCTTCAATGAAAGGTATTTGGGAGAAGAGCACCAATATAATATCCACATTGGCGCAAAATATCTGAAAGGCCGTACCAGCACTACCAAACAGGACTTATTTCCTGACGTGACCGTATAGAGTGAAAGAAGGCGCAACGGAGCGGGTCCTGTCCCGCTAGTCTCTTATATATACAATTCTTATATATACAATACGTTTTGAGTCCGCATAGACTCAGAAAGGGCTGAACCGATTACCTTAAAATTTTCACAGATTGTGTAGGTTGGTCTGGAAGGGCACATAGGCTATAATTTTTTTATATCGGGAGGGGGCCGGACCCTCTCCCTTACCCCAAAAGTACTACTCAAAAAGTGGACCGATCGGGACAATATGGGATTCAAATGAAAGGTATTTAAGAGTAGAGTACGAATTTCATAAAGCTGGGTCCATGTACCTGGGGGTCACCCCAGCCCCAAAACTCCTTAAAATAAGTTTATTTGACGATCATGACAATTTGGGACTCAAATGAAAGGTATTCGGTAGTATATTACGAATATGGTCAGGATGTAGGAATAGGCGTTATTGATAACGGAAGGGGGCGGACCCTCCACTGTTATCCCAAAAACACCATCCAAAATCAAAAGTGGACCGATTAGGATAACATGGGTATCAAATGAAAAGTATGCGGGAGTAGATAACCTATCTGACATACAAATTCATGTCGAAGTATAGCGGGTCACCCCACCCCCACAAAAATGCCCAAAATGAGCACATTAGCCAATCACGGGTATATGGGACTCGATATGTTTATTCCGTATAGACTGAAAACAGCAGAGGAAGACGGACCCTCCCCCTTACCCCAAAAACACAACCCAAAATCAAAAGTGAACCGATCGGGACAATATGGGTATCAAATGAAAGGCATTGGAGAGTAGAATACAAATATGGTATTAAAATTTGAGTCTAAGTACCCAACGGGCCGCCCCAACTCCCAAAATACTCCCAAACAGACATATTGGACGTTCATTTCAATATGGGGCTCAAATAAAAGGTATTCGGGAGTAGATTTTGAATCTGGCATACAAAATCCGATCGAACTATAGGTGGTCACGCCACCTCTCTTTGGTGAAAATTTATTAAATGACCATACATGGCATTGTGCCTCGCAAATGTCGCCAATATTAAGAGGGGATAATCACCGCTTTGTCCGATGTTCTCGCCAGGATTTGAACGCGTTCAGCGTCATAGGCTGCAATGGCACGAATTCGATATCCGCATTCAGGGCAAAGTGTACCCACCCTAAAAAGATATGAGAGAGTTAAAAAAAGGAGCGGCAAAGCGGCCCCGGTCGGCTAGTAGTATCATATGTTCGAGTCTATATAACATCTATGTGACTTTCGCCATACATATTAAACATGCTCACATAAGGCATGTTTTATGTATCCAAGCTCCCTCCTGCTTTGTATGTGTGTTACTTAGACATTGCATAAACATTTTCCTCAGTGTGTGTGTGTGTGTGTACAAATTGAATTTCGTTGATTTATTTATTTTAACTATTCGGATCGTTGAAGCATAAACCACAGCTACCATCTGATATCCCACTTTAACATTTTAACCTTTTCGAAATGGAATTTCTCGAACCACTAAACTCTTCCGTCGCTCGTTGTTGTTTTTTTTTCTGGGTCTTCCTTTTTGTTTCCAACGATTGAATCTTCATCTGTGGTCGGGTTCGCATAATTGAATGTAAAACAAATCATGTGGAACAATTTGAGTGGACAATTTTAATGTTTCTCGCAATTGATTGGCTGACCAAGAAGAAAACTCATAAAATGGCCAGCCAATCAATAAATTTGACCACATGTGACAACAGGAATGCAAGGGCCATAAAACAAATATTAGAACAAAACATTTATCTTTTATGTCGTGTACGTATTTTGATTTAATGTGATCAAATAAGGACCACATTTCATGTTGTTGATTTAGGACAATCAAATATAAGAGGTTTAAAGGGGCCTCTTATTAGCAAAAACAAGTAAAAGCGCATTAGGTTCAGCCGGGCCGCATCTTATATACCCTCTACCATGTATCACATCAATGACTTTGCCCTGTTGTTTTTATATGGGCAAAAGAATTCTCTGACAGGTTTCTCTTTATAGGCAAACAAAGAATTGCGACCTATAAGAGCTCAAGCAGTAATAGGAGCTACAACAGGCTATGGACTGATTCGGAACTGAGTAGAGCTCATAAAAAATCACTATTCAAAATTTCAGCCGAATCAGACAATAATTGCGCGCTCTGCGGGCTCAAGAAGTGCATTCGGGACACCGGTTTATATGGGAGCTATATCAGGTTCTACTGGTACGTATATTGTCGGTCATAGAAAAAAACGATAAAGTTTAAACTTTCCGCCAAATTGGCTAAGAATTGCGCTCTCTAGAGGCTCAAGAAGTATAATTGGGGGAATTTGCAATTTTCTCATCACCACTCATCGTCATCACTTCGAAATGCATAAAACCAGTAAAAAAAAGGGCAAAATTCGGGCGGTGCCGACTGCATAATACCCTACACCTATCCTATAAGTAGAATGTGGGAGCTATAACCAATTCTATACCAATGTTGATGGATCTCGGCGGACGGTTGACAAATGACAACATTAATGCAAATTACCCAAAATCTGACGAACATATATATGGAAGCTATATCTAAATCTGAACCAATTTCGAGCAAACTTCTCAGATATTGTTGTAGTAGTAGTCGATGAAACCGCTGTGCAAAATTTTGGCAAGATTGGTCAAAAAATGCGATTGCATGACTCTAGATGTGAAAATCGGGCGATATACATATATGACAGCAATATCTAAATCTGAACCGATTTCCATAAAATTCATCAGTCGAGAGTCAAGAGAAAACCCTTCGTGCCAAATTTCAAAAGAATCTGTTAACAAATGACCATTATATTGCATTATTACTGCAAATCGGACGAACATATATATAAGAGATATATCCAAGTCTGAACCGATTTCTATGAAATACACCAGTAATGTCAGGAGTCATAGGAAAATCCTTCCTGCCAAATTTAGAGAAAATCGGTTATCAAATGACCATTTTATTGCAGTATTATTGCAAATCGGACGAACATATATATGGGAGCTATATCCAAATCTGAACCGATTTTTTCCGATTTCAATAGGCTACGTCTATAGGCTGAAAAACAATCTCATGCCAAATTTTAAGACGATCGGATGACAATTGCGACCTGTAGTTTGTACACAAATTAACATAGACAGATGGACAGACAGACGGAATGACAGGCGGACAGACAGACGGACAGACAGAAGGACAGACAGAAGGACAGACAGATAGACAGACAGACAGACGGACAGACAGACGGACAGACAGACAGACGGACAGACAGACAGACAGACAGACGGACAGACAGACAGACAGACAGACAGACAGACAGACGGACAGACAGACAGACGGACAGACAGACAGACAGACAGACTGACGGACAGACAGACGGACAGACAGACAGACGGACAGACAGACGGACAGACGGACAGACAGACGGACAGACAGACAGACAGACAGACAGACAGACAGACAGACAGACGGACAGACAGACAGACAGACGGACAGACAGACAGACAGACAGATGGACAGGCAGACAGACAGACGGAGAGACAGACGGACATAGCTAAATCGAATCAGAAAGTAATTCTGAGTCGATCGGTATACTTCCAGGGGCTAAATATGTCAAACCGGGAGATCAGTTTATATGGGAGCTATATCAGGTTGTAGACCGATTTAGACCTAACTTGGCACAGTTATTGAAAGTCGTAACAAAAAACATTATGTGCAAAATTTCAGCCAAATTGCAGCTTGTAAGGACTCAAGAAGTCAAATCGGGAGATCGGTTTATATGGGAGCTATATCAGGTTATAGACCGATTTGGGTCATACTTAACACAGTTGTTGGGTCATACTTAACACAGTCATAGCAGAATACTATGTGGCTAATTTAAGCTAAATCGGACAAAAATTACGGTGTCCAGGGGCTAAAGAAGTCAAATCGGGAGACCGGTTTATATGGGGATATATCCAAATCTGAACCGATTTGTCCATTTGCAAAATCCCCAACGATCTACAACAATCAGACCGCATTCGACCGCTATCGTGATTTCGACAGACGGAAGGACGGACGAGGTGCACCTGTTTTTGGCCATTGTTCATAAGGCAAGAAGCAATTCAATTTGGGGTATATTTATACCCCACACCACTACTGTGGTACAGGGTATTATAACTTAGTCATTTAGTTTGTAACACCCAAAAAGGAAGAGAGATAGACCCATTGATAAGTATACCGATCGACTTAGAATCACTTTCTGAATCGATTTAGCTATGTCCGTCTGTCTGTCTGTCTGTCTGTCCGTCTGTCCATGTTAATTTGAGTACAAACTACAGGTTGCAATTTTCATCCGATCGTCTTCAAATTTGGTATGGGCATATTTCTCGGCCTAGAGACGAAGCCTATAGAAATTGGAATAAAGTGGTTCAGATTTGGATATAGCTGCCATAAATATGTTCGTCGGATTTGCAGTAATAATGCAATAAAATGGTTATTTGTTACCCGATTCTTTCGAAATTTGGTATGGGTGTGTTTTTCAGCCTAGAGACAAAGCCTATTGAAATTGGAAAAAATCGGTTCAGATTTGGATATAGCTCCCATATATATGTTCGTCCGATTTGCAGTAATACTGCAATAATACGGTGATTTGTACAACTATTTTCTCGAAATTTGGCAGGAACGATCTTCTTGTGACTCCCGACTTTACAGGTAAATTTCATAAAAATCGGTACAGATTTGGATATAGCTTCCATATATATGTTCGTCCGATTTGCAGTAATACTGCAATAATATGGTCATTTGTACACCGATTTTCTCGAAATTTGGTATGGACGTGTTTTTCAGCCTAGAGACGAAGACTATTGAAATTGGAAAAAATCGGTTCAGATTTGGATATAGGTCCCCTATATATATATGTTCGTCCGATTTGCAGTAATACAGCAATAATACGGTCATTTGTAAACCGATTTTCTCGAAATTTGGTATGGGCGTGTTTTTCAGCCTAGAGACAAAGCCTATTGAAATTGTAAAAAATTGGTTCAGATTTGGATATAGCTCCCATATATATTGGGTTGCCCAAAAGGTAATTGCGGATTATTTAAAAGAAAGTAAATGCATTTTTAATAAAACTTAGAATGAACCTTTATCAAATATACTTTTTTTACACTTTTTTTTCTAAAGCAAGCTAAAAGTAACAGCTGGTAACTGACAGAAGAGAGAATGCAATTACAGAGTCACAAGCTGTGAAAAAATTTGTCAACGCCGACTATATGAAAAATCCGCAATTACTTTTTGGGCAACCCAATACGTTCGTCCGATTTGCAGTAATACTGCAATAATATGGTCATTTGTACACCGATTCTCGAAATTTGGCAGGAAGAATTTTCCTATGACTCTCGACATTACTGGTTAGTTTCATGGAAATCGATTGAGTATTAGTTATAGCTCCCATATAAATGTTCGTCAGATTTTGGGTAATTTGCAATAATGTCGTCATTTGTCAACCGTAGTTATTACAGTTTGAACCTATTTTTGTTCGCCGAGGTCCATCAAAAATGTTTCAGAATTGGATATAGCTCCCACTTTGTATTTATAGGGTAGGTGTAGGGTATTATACAGTCGGCACCGCCCAACTTTTGCCTCCTTCTTATTGGTTTCTTTTCAATTTGAGTCGTATTGGTCTGGGGCCCATTGTCATGGCGCCGCATTTAGAGCTTGGACATGCTACGGCCTTAACAAAGGTGTAAAAATCAATGTGTAATTTTCAGTTGAAGTGAGCAAAAATAATCCGATTAAATTTCCTTTGTTAATTTTTTTTGAAGACACACAAATATTCTATTCCTGCTAAATTCATAATACACAAAATGCAATTCTCTTAAGCTCTTTTAAGCCTTTTGTGAATAGGACATTTGACAAATCCTAAAAGTGAAATCAATCGTTTGCATTGACTTATGTTAGCCAATGTCGACTATGTGAATCTCGTCATTTGCTTAACATAATTCTCCAAAAAAAAACTTTTCCATTGAAATTTTGATATAAATTTAATATATTCGAACATATTGGGGTTTAGTTTAATTTGATTTGGATATGCAACGAAAATTATTAGCTTAAGCCAATGTTTTGACCAAAATTGTTATTTACGCCTTATTTTGTTGTTTAGATAATCGCAATAGATTTGTGGGTAAGATACCATGCAAATTTGCATTATTGTGTATGGTAAAAAAAAAACAAGTAAAAGTGTGCTAAGTTCGGCCGGGCCGAATCTTGGGAGGCAACCACCATGGATTCTGCTAAAAACGTAAACAAACTAAATTTAGTTGAAGGCCATAATTTTATCCTACATACCAAACTTCTTTCAAACCAGCAAAAATTGAAGCTTCTAAAAACCGAACAAGGATAATCGAGAGACCGGTCTATGTGGGAGCTATATCAGGCTATAGAACCGATTTGGACCGTACTTGGCACGGTTGTTGGAAGTGTTAACAGAATTCTATGTGCAAAATTTCAGCCAAATCAGACTAAAATTGCGGCTCCCAGAGGTTCAAGAAGTCAAACCGGGAGGATCGGTTTATATGGGAGTTATATCAGGTTATGGAGCGAATTGGACTGTACTTGGCGCAGTTGTTGGAAGTCATAACGGAACACTACATGCCAAATTTCAGCAAAATCGGACAAACAATTGCGGCTTGTAAGGGATCAGGAAGTTAAATCGGGAGATCGGTTTATATGGGTGCTAAAGGGTGATTTTTTTGAGGTTAGGATTTTCATGCATTAGTATTTGACAGATCACGTGGGATTTCAGACATGGTGCCAAAGAGAAAGATGCTCAGTATGCTTTGACATTTCATCATGAATAGACTTACTAACGAGCAACGCTTGCAAATCATTGAATTTTATTACCCAAAATCAGTGTTCGGTTCGAAATGTGTTCATTCACCGTAACGTTGCGTCCAACAGCATCTTTGAAAAAATACGGTCCAATGATTCCACCAGCGTACAAACCACACCAAACAGTGCATTTTTCGGGATGCATGGGCAGTTCTTGAACGGCTTCTGGTTGCTTTTCACTCCAAATGCGGCAATTTTGCTTATTTACGTAGCCATTCAACCAGAAATGAGCCTCATCGCTGAACAAAATTTGAACGGTGAATGAACACATTTCGAACCGAACACTGATTTTGGTAATAAAATTCAATGATTTGCAAGCGTTGCTCGTTAGTAAGTCTATTTATGATGAAATGTCAAAGCATACTGAGCATCTTTCTCTTTGACACCATGTCTGAAATCCCACGTGATCTGTCAAATACTAATGCATGAAAATCCTAACCTCAAAAAAATCACCCTTTATATCAGATTATAAACCGATTTGAACCGTACTTGGCACAGTATTTGGAAGACATATCAGAGTACTATCTGCAATATTTCAGCCAAATCGAAGAAAAATTGCGGCTTGTAAGGGCTCATGAAGTCATCAAATTGGGAGATCTAGTCATTTCGTTTATATATATAGGTGCTACTTACAAAAGCCTTAATTGTTTTCCATACCACTCCCCTTAGTTGGTTCATGTCTGGTATTGTGTCTTCACCTAATTGCCGGTATCTGTTAGACGCGAAAGCCGGGCAATGACAAAAAAGCTCCAACGTCTCATCATCTTCCCCCCATGCCCTACACATGCTATAACTTGCCACACCGATTTTACATAAGTGAGCTCGTACTCCTATCTGTCGCGTTATGATACCAATAGCTATACAGACCTCCTTCTTGCTTCCTTTCAGTAATAGCCTCGTCTTCTCACGATCTGGATCCCCCCATAGGATTTTCGCTGTCCTGCCGACCGTTTCGCTGTTCCACAATGTTGCATGCGCATTCTTCGATTACGCCCTTAACTCAGACGGAGGCCACCGTAGCGCAGAGGTAAGCATGTCCGCCTATGACGCTAAACGCCTGGGTTCGAATCCTGGCGAAACCATCAGAAAAATTTTCAGCGGTGGTTACCCCACCTTATGCTGGCAACATTTGTGAGGTACTATACCATGTAAAATTTCTCTCCAAAGAGGTGTCGCACTACGGCACGCCGTTCGGACTCGGCTATAAAAAGGAGGCCCCTTGTCGTTGAGCTTTAACTTGAATCGGACTGCACTCATTGATATGTGAGAAGTTTGCCCCTGTTCCTTTGTGGAATGTTCATGGGCAAAATTTGTAATTTGCCTTAACTCGGACTGCGTCTACCCGAAAGGCTTCGGGTTAACCAAGTTTATTGACGGCGGTCCTCTGGCCTTCACCGCCAAATCGTCTGCCCTTTCAATTCCTCTTACTCCGTTATGGCCCGGCACGCAAACGATGCGGATTTTGCCATCCTCAGAGAAGACGTTAATCTCCGTCTTACACAGCAAGACTGTTCGTGACCTTACCGTCCTGGTTGTTATTGTCCTTATGGCAATTTTACTGTCGGTAAAGATGTTCACATTCGACGTCCTCGCGTTAGCACCACACCACTTCACGCATTCCGTGATCGCCCGGATCTCCGGCGCGCAGTTTTAAACCGATCTCAACCCCTGGGTTCTAAAAGTATACCCCTAGACCGACTCTGTGCTCTAGTTTTGATCCATCCTTGTAACATGATCTTCCAGATGGCAATACTAGGGTTCCGTCAATCCAAGACTGTGCCGAAGGCAGAAGTGCCTCGCACTCGACTTCAAGGTTCATCTCAGGTATCCGATCGGAAACCTCTTCCCTTCCTTCCAGGTTTCCTATCGTCGCCTCGATTATACCACGATGGAATGAGCTGCTCCCTTCCTCAAGCCATTATCCCATCGCTTTAAGTCTCATAGCCGCAGTGGCTGCCTCACACTTAATCTGTATGTCAATGGGTCGGATATCTAGAATAGTCTCCAGTGCCCTGGTGGGCGTGGTCCTTATCGCTCCGCCTATGCCAAGACAACATGTTCTCTGAACCTGTTGTATGGTCCTTATGTTGCACTTTAGAGCCAGTGGACTATCCTCGAATTCAGGCCCCATTTCGAGCCAACGTCCCGTCTACATAGTGCCCAACATCTGTGAGCCTTCTCAGTACGCTCCTAAATGTGACACTTCCATATCAGCTAGAAGG